>NC_134362.1:201571042-201738542 GCF_048569485.1 Anomaloglossus baeobatrachus | reverse complement strand
AACACCTCACAGAAACTGACCACGTACCAGAGACTACAGAGAGACTACAGACTGGCCCCGTATCTGGAGAAACTCCCGGACCCCAGAGACCGCAGGACCCTGAGCCGATATAGACTCCGTGCCCACAGTCTAGCCATCGAATCCGGCCGACACAAGCAGAGCTACAAGCCCAGGGAGGACAGACTGTGCCAACACTGTGACCTGGAGGCCCTGGAGGATGAAACCCACCTCCTGCTACACTGCACCAAGTACTCAGCAGTGAGGGACACTCACTTCAGGAGACTCTCCCATCTCTTCCCGGATTTCAGCTCCATGAAGGAGGAAGAGAAAATATATATATCCTGCTGGGGGAAGAAGAGAGCACAGTGGAGATAGCAGCGCGGTATGTGAGCGAATGTCATAGACTTCCAGAAAGAGAACTATGATAAGTCATGGACTTCCATAGCCCCCCATCCCAGATGTGGCCCCCCAATCCCCACCCTGGATGTGACCCATCCACCCTTACTACAGTCCCCACCCTGGATATGCCCCATCATAAGCCATGGACTTCCATAGCCCCCCATCCCAGATGTGGCCCCCCCAATCCCCACCCTGGATATGCCCCAACCACCGTTACTACAGTCCCCACCCTGGATATGCCCCATCATAAGCCATGGACTTCCATAGCCCCCATCCTAGAAGTGCCCCCACAGTCCCCACCCTGGATGTGCCCCATCCTTCCTACAGTCCCCACCCACCATCCCCACAGCCCCAGTCCCTAATGTACACTTACTTTGGCAAAACTAATTTGTATTTGGTCCTGCCAATAAAGCTTATTTGATTTGATTTGATAGAGGGATAGATAGAGAGATAGATAGATAGATAGATAGAGGGATAGATAGATAGATAGATAGATAGATAGAGGGATAGATAGATAGATAGATAGATAGATAGATAGATAGATAGAGGGATAGATAGATAGATAGAGGGATAGATAGATAGATAGATAGATAGAGGGATAGATAGATAGATAGATAGATAGATAGATAGATAGATAGATAGATAGATAGATAGATAGATAGATAGATAGATAGAGGGATAGATAGATAGATAGAGGGATAGATAGATAGATAGATAGATAGAGGGATAGATAGATAGATAGATAGATAGATAGATAGAGGGATAGATAGATAGAGGGATAGATAGATAGATAGAGGGATAGATAGATAGATAGAGGGATAGATAGATAGATAGATAGATAGAGGGATAGATAGATAGATAGAGGGATAGATAGATAGAGGGATAGATAGATAGATAGATAGATAGATAGATAGATAGATAGATAGATAGATAGATAGAGGGATAGATAGATAGATAGATAGATAGATAGAGGGATAGATAGATAGATAGATAGATAGATAGATAGAGGGATAGATAGATAGATAGAGGGATAGATAGATAGCTAGATAGATAGAGGGATAGATAGAGGGATAGATAGATAGATAGAGGGATAGATAGATAGAGGGATAGATAGAGGGATAGATAGATAGATAGATAGATAGATAGAGGGATAGATAGATAGAGGGATAGATAGATAGAGGGATAGATAGATAGAGGGATAGATAGATAGATAGATAGATAGAGGGATAGATAGATAGATAGATAGATAGATAGATAGATAGATAGATAGATAGATAGATAGATAGATAGATAGAGGGATAGATAGATAGATAGAGGGATAGATAGATAGATAGATAGATAGATAGAGGGATAGATAGATAGATAGATAGATAGAGGGATGGATAGATGGATAGATAGATAGATAGATAGAGGGATAGATAGATAGATAGATAGAGGGATAGATAGAGAAATAGATAATAGATAGATAGATAGATGATAGATAGCAGTTTGTGTATCAGTAGCTTTCCTCGGCCTCCTGCTTTATGGCAGCACACACCGGCCCCGCACACCGGCCCCGCACACCGGCCTCGCACACCGGCCTCGCACACCGGCCCCGCACACCGGCCCCGCACACCGGCCCCGCACACCGGCTCTGCCCATGGTTAGCCATCTAGAAGCGCGGTGCAATATTTGTCTGTTATTTTCAAAATTTGCATGGGGCTTTTCATCCATTCCAGCGCTTTCCCTCCCCAGAGACCGCACATGCCATCTGTGAGACACATCCAGTCCCCACCAGCTTAAGGCATGCAAGTGCCAACCGACAGTCCAACATATTCCATCTGCACCATATGTTGGCGCCCCTCTCCCGTCTCCTGCAGCCGCCCCGCGCCATTCACGAGCCGCTCTCTACACTTGGAGGACGCGAGTGCTGAATTTTCACTTGGCACGGAGGAGGTTCAGATTTTAGGTTTAGATGGAGATGTAAAGTGGAGAATTTGTGAGCAATTTACTTTTATTCAGTGCAGTTTACGGATTTAACCCCTCGTGAGCGGAGCAGGCTGCAGCAGCTGCTACCTGGGCTCCTGTAGTCACTATTCAGATAAAATCAGAATACATTGCCTTCAAATCTCACCCATAGCTAAAAAGTGAAATGATATCACCCTGGTTTTCATAGACATTACCCCAATTTGAATTTGCAGATATCTTTGATATTAGGAAAGTTTTGTTTTTTTTATTATTTTTTTCAAATATTGACCATTACTTAAAGGGATTGTTCACTTTGAAGAACACCTTTATTCTTACATAGATGTCCTGGTACAGACTCGCCCAGCGATCACTTTTGATTTGTAGAATTTGGCAGTGTTTAATTTCCCTGCAGTGCCACCTCTGGAGGAATGAAGTATTGTGTGGCGCCCCTGACCTGGTCAGGCACCACTGAGTACTGCACCCATGCTGGGGACAGTACAATACAGGTAATCCAGAAGGCTGACAGGGGTGTGGTACACAGGCGAAAAGTAATCAGCTCTCACACATGTACCCATGAGAGGACCCCTGGGGATCCCAGGAGGGGGAAAAGCCTTGACCTTCACTGGAATAGTGGAGGGGGCCAAAAGCCTCCATCTCCTCTCAAGGGGTGTGGTAAGAGAGTCTGGTTGCTAGGTGGCAAGAACAGGAGAGGAGGGGCAGTGAGTCAGTTAGAGCAGAACTCCATAGGGCTCAGTGAGGAGCAGACCTGTGGGGCTGTTGCTGTCTAACAGCGCCCGCGCAGTGGCTACTGACGGGGGAGAACGGTCAACTAGGAGTGCTACCCGAAATCCATCTTCAGCTAAAGAGAGAGCACGGAGTGGGAAGTAAGGAGACTGCTAGAGAGTACCAGGCCCAAACGGGCGGCAGATCCCGAAGCGGAGATAGATCCAGCTTTCTTTTGCTAAACCTGCCGGTGTGGGGCTCTCAAAGCCCACGCCACAACACCTAAAAGCCGCAGCCACGTAGCCACAGTTAGGGCCCACAGTTCACAGGAGGCAAGAAGCTGGAGTGATCTGGCCCAGGCGACAAGCACACGGCAAACGAAGGGGAGTGAGGCTTCAGCAACTTCCCTGGGTGACCCCCATAGGGACTCAAAGTCGGGGTCACCCCAAACCACCAAGGGCTAAGGAAGGCGAGTTAGTAGTCACCCTCACAAGTCAGCCTGAAGGACACCTGGTTCCCGCCTGGTTCATCCCAGCTACGCCCGGGTTACTCACCCTGCCACCTAAAGTGAGTAAAAACCCTGAAAGACATCCTGCCTGTGTTGAGTCATTCTGCGCCTTGTAGTTCTACACATCTACAGCGGGCCCTGGGGCTTGCCTCACTCTCAGGAGGCTATTCCAACTAACTGCACATACCATCAGCCCCAGGCGACCCTCAACCTGCAGTGGCGGTCCCTACTGGCCGCAATACTGAGAGTGGCGTCACGACAAGAAGAAGATCTCCTACCTGTGACCAGATCCAGCTGAGTGGAGTCCCTGAAGGTAATGCACCGACACAACACCTGTGGGGCTTCACATCTGGCGTCACGAACAGGATAAGGACTAGACCTGTTCAGACAGGTGACCATGTGCCTGGGCGGTCCGCTTGAAAAATTGGAAGCGCCGCCATATTGCCACCATGAGAAGCGCGCTGAAAAACAACAGCAGCCCGCGCTGGAAGAAGTTACCGCCCACGAAGAGGTGTGGCTACCCAGAGATCCCCTGCTGAGTCCTGACCTCGCTTGTAAAGAGAGCGGAAGCGTCCAGAGACGGCGGAGCAGGAGAGAAGCCAGCAGCTTGCTAGAGAAAATGGCGTCTGAGTGCAGAGACCCAGAGCCAGGCTCCGCTGCCTGGTGGTGTCGGGAGCTTGCCGAGTTCTGCGATCAACTGGAAGCCAGGGTCGGAAGGCTGATCAGAGAGGGACGCGAGGAGTTTCTATGGATGACCGCGGCGGTTCGGGCCTACGAGGAGAGAGCCGCGCACCGAGTGCCAGACCGGGCGGTGACGACTCAGACCCCGATGCTGCTACCGATGGGTGAGTCCAGTGTTGCCCCTGCCGGCCCGGATGCCCCGACCCCTGCTGCCACGCCCGCGGTCCCTGAAGAGGCGCCCGGTGTGGCGACGCTGAGCCAGGCCGCAGCCATGCCAGGTGCGGCCCGCCAAGCCCAGCCCGCCGCAGCGATGCCCTGCTCGGCCCGCAAAGAACCGGCTGCCACCGCGACCCTCATCCGCGCCGCAGGCGTAACGCTGACCCAGGCCGCCGCCCTGCTAGGCCCGGCCCGCCAAGACCCCACCGCCGCAGCAACGCTCGTCCGCGCCGCAAGTGAGGTGCTGAACCAGGCCGCAGCCCCGCCAGGTGCGGCCCGCCAAGCCCAGACTGCTGCAGCGACGTCCAGCCCAGCCTGCACAGAGCCCCCTGCAACAGCGACGCTGATCCAGGCCGCCGCCATGCCAGGCGCGGCCCGCCAAGACCAGGCCGCCGCCATGCCAGGCGCGGCCCGCCAAGACCAGGCCGCCGCCATGCCGGGCGCGGCCCGCCAAGGAAAGATTGCCTCATCATTTTCCCCGGCCTGCAAGGCCAGAGCAGATACCGCTCCCCGGTCTGAGGAAGTCCCTACTAGGAAATCCCTGATAGGTGAAGACTCCGCATACTGGCAGCTGAAGGCTGACCTGGAGGCCAAGTTCCCACAGGAGATGGTGGACAGATACATGCTCCCTCCGCACACCCCCAAGAGGATTCCAGCAACCCCTGCAGCAACCACGCCAAAGAGTCCCCTGCCTGAGCCTGCTGAAGAAAGCCCATCCCCAGCACTGCCACCAAAGGAGTGCCAAGAAGAACTAAGGGGGAGAGGAGGCCAGGAAGCTGAGGAGCCGACTCTGGAGCCACCAGCAGTGGATCTATACTCAGAGCCGGAGATGTTGCCCTATTCCCGTTGGGATGAGGAAGACCTGACACCGTCCGCTGACGAAGATCTGCCTAAAAGTCTCACCTGGGAGCTTGCAAGCTGTACCACGCAGAGTTCAGGCCGCAAGACAAGGCGTCGCAACAGAACAACGCTGTCCCCTGCACCGCCATCCCCAGAGCAGAGAGAAGTCACGGCCAGAGATCTACAGGAGAAAAGGTTCCTGAGAAGAGCCAAAGCCCAGGCCAGAGGACCCCTTTGCAGAGGAGTTGTGGAGGACTTTAACTTGAAAAGCGGATACGGCTTTATTGTGGCACCGGGTATGAAAGAGGGCATTTTCGTTAATAGGAGGGATGTGAGAGCCCACTTGCCCAGAGGACACCCTGGCAGAAACTTAAAAATGGGAGACACAGTGCAGTTCACCATGCACCAAGGAGAAAGAGGATGGTATGCCTTAGATGTAGCACCATGTCCCAAAGAAGAAAGAAAAGACAAGGAACCTACAGATGAGACTACCTCAGACGACGACAAAGAGCAAGAAAGCAGCAGGTGCCGCAGCCCAACAGGCCAAAGCCCTGGTATGGAGGAGTAAAGGAAAGTAAGAAGTTCAGCAGTTAGAAAGTTAAAGTTTTGAAAAGTTGTTTTGCAACGTTTACGTTTAAGCATGTGCCCACAAAAACTATTGTGAGAAAACCATAAACCTTAAGGCTATGAACTGGCTATAGCCACAAACTCTCGCAGTGTAAATAGTTACACCAGAGGGCACCACCACCACCAGAGTCAGCCTGTTTAGGGGCTTGGCTCGTCTGCAACCAGGAGGAGCCCGTCCGTATATAGGGCCTTGGCTCACCTGCGACCAGAGAGCATGCCTGTTTATGGGGCCTGGCTCTCCACCACAAAGAGGGTACCTGGTCAGCACCAACTGTGGAGGCCGCCTCTGCATCCTGCCAGAAGAGGCTGAAGGCGCGGATCCACCAGGCCAGGTATACCCTGAAACCACCAGCCCATGTAAGCCGCCTCTACATCCTGCCAGAAGTGGCTGAAGCCGCGGCCAACGTGAAAGGGTTTTGGGTGGTTTAACGGACTTGTGGGTGGAGGGTGGTGATGTATGGTACCTGGTGCTTTTAAAAATGTTTTACATGTTTTAATGTTTTCTGCATTTTAAAATGTTGTCTTGCAGCCCGAGGACGTGCTGGTGATAACTAAGGGGGAATGTGGCGCCCCTGACCTGGTCAAGCACCACTGAGTACTGCACCCATGCTGGGGACAGTACAATACAGGTAATCCAGAAGGCTGACAGGGGTGTGGTACACAGGCGCATAGTAATCAGCTCTCACACATGTACCCATGAGAGGACCCCTGGGGATCCCAGGAGGGGGAAAAGCCTTGACCTTCACTGGAATAGTGGAGGGGGCCAAAAGCCTCCATCTCCTCTCAAGGGGTGTGGTAAGAGAGTCTGGTTGCTAGGTGGCGTAGGCAAGAACAGGAGAGGAGGGGCAGTGAGTCAGTTAGAGCAGAACTCCATAGGGCTCAGTGAGGAGCAGACCTGTGGGGCTGTTGCTGTCTAACAGCGCCCGCGCAGTGGCTACTGACGGGGGAGAACGGTCAACTAGGAGTGCTACCCGAAATCCATCTTCAGCTAAAGAGAGAGCACGGAGTGGGAAGTAAGGAGACTGCTAGAGAGTACCAGGCCCAAACGGGCGGCAGATCCCGAAGCGGAGATAGATCCAGCTTTCTTTTGCTAAACCTGCCGGTGTGGGGCTCTCAAAGCCCACGCCACAACACCTAAAAGCCGCAGCCACGTAGCCACAGTTAGGGCCCACAGTTCACAGGAGGCAAGAAGCTGGAGTGATCTGGCCCAGGCAACAAGCACACGGCAAACGAAGGGGAGTGAGGCTTCAGCAACTTCCCTGGGTGACCCCCATAGGGACTCAAAGTCGGGGTCACCCCAAACCACCAAGGGCTAAGGAAGGCGAGTTAGTAGTCACCCTCACAAGTCAGCCTGAAGGACACCTGGTTCCCGCCTGGTTCATCCCAGCTACGCCCGGGTTACTCACCCTGCCACCTAAAGTGAGTAAAAACCCTGAAAGACATCCTGCCTGTGTTGAGTCATTCTGCGCCTTGTAGTTCTACACATCTACAGCGGGCCCTGGGGCTTGCCTCACTCTCAGGAGGCTATTCCAACTAACTGCACATACCATCAGCCCCAGGCGACCCTCAACCTGCAGTGGCGGTCCCTACTGGCCGCAATACTGAGAGTGGCGTCACGACAAGAAGAAGATCTCCTACCTGTGACCAGATCCAGCTGAGTGGAGTCCCTGAAGGTAATGCACCGACACAACACCTGTGGGGCTTCACAATTGCACAGGTATCAATAGGCATTCCATGAAATGCATGGTCCTCCAGACTCTTAGTATAAAGAGTAATAAAGGTACTGGATGGGGGCATGAGTTAGATGACACCAGACCTCTGAGCTGCATTGGTGTCATGCTAGGCATGGGGAAGTACCCAGCAAAAGGGAAGGGAAACCCTGTGTCTAGGGAAGGGGAAGATGGTGACCCCTGACCAAACCTATCACTGGGCCGTAGCTTCCCTCACCAACCTAGATAGGTTCTGCGCCTATGCACCGAGCAGGATACCTGACCCTGGCTTCCCTCACCACCCTAGATAGGTTCTGCACCTATGCGCCGAGCAGGATACCTGACCCTGGGCTTCCCTCACCACCCTAGATAGGTTCTGCACCTATGTGCCTAGCTGGATACCTGACCCTGGCTGGCCCTAGATAGGTTCTCCACCTTTGCGCCTAGCTGGATACCTGACCCTGGCTGGCCCTAGATAGGTCCTGCAACTATGTGCCGAGCAGGATACCTAGTCCTGGCTGGCCCTAGATAGGTTCTCCACTTATGCGCCAAGCAGGGTACCTGGCCCTGGCTGACCCTGACCAGGGCCCAAGGTAGGAAACGGATGGGATGAGCTCTTCATCAACCCCACTGAGCGCTAAAGGGCACACAGGGATAACAAACAAGGGAAAATAAACAACCTATCTCCAAGAAAATTCAGGGGGAGAAACTGCAACATGCAACAAAGTTACTCCAGATGAATGCAAGCCGACTGCTTGCACTCACGATCTGTAGGGAGTTAGAGCTATCACCATCACAGACCAGGGGGAATGAGAGTATTTATGAACACAAAGGAAATTGATAAAGATTAACAGCTGAAAGGGTGAGGAACTCCACAGGGTCCTAAAGGGAAGGTGTTGAAAACCAAGCAGAGGAGATATAAGATACCATGTACATACATTATATATATATATATATATATATATATATATATATATATTATATATTATATATGAGCTATTACCAGCACTAAGTAATAGGAAGTAAAAGGTATATAAAGACACAAGGGAGGTGCTGATAAAAAGCAGCTGACGGACTGAGGAACTCCGCAGGGTCCTAAAGGGAAGGGGATGAAAACCAAGCAGGAATAATAGAAGGTCAAGAGGTAGTTTACACAGCCGAACACTATTACCTTCTATTGTCAGACACCATAGGACTGTGTCACCCGTGACAATTGGCCAACAGAAAAAAGAAAATTGAGTTCATAAATGACCGGTGTTGAAAATCGATGGGCTTCCCAGTTTGCATGTGACTTGCTGTTCTATTCAAGTCTATGGGTCTGAAGATAGCCCAAGATTTGCAATCATGGTCAGCTTTCTTTGCCAGTGTTGTAGACTGTAACGCAGCGGGAGGCCAACGAGGAATAGTGTTGCAGGGAGAATGAAGGTCACAAGTGCCGCATCCCAGGTTATACATACGATAGGATTCAAGTTTACGGCAATGAAGATATCCGCACGCTGTGCTCAGTTGTCTTCGTAAGTGTGAAGCAGCAGGGGGCATGGTGGACCCGGCATGGTGGACCCGCCACTACATTTAGCTCCCTTGGGCTTTGGTCTAGTGGCCAGACAGGAATAGGAGACATTAGCGCTCAGTTTTGGTGATTTGTAATGGACCCACACCGATCTAACAGTCGATATCCACCCAGTGCATAGACGAGAACTTGTCCAAGTTGGAATACCCTGATAAAAGGATGACCATCAGTGATGGGCGAGCACTAAAATACTCAGGTGCTCATTACTTGAATGGAGCAGGACAGACGCTCGGAAAGGGCTCAACTCAAGTAACGACTGTAATGGAAGTAAATGATTGGGCAGTTGGGTTCTCCGTTCACATACAGACAGCCATAAATAGAACATTTCTGGCGGGGGTTTTCTTTGGGGAGGAATGGGGCACCCTACATCTGCAAATTTTGTTTTAACCCCCACTGAGAGCCATTCAGAGACTGCAAGTGGCTCTCCCTGGACACATCATGCAGTGAAGCAAGCCGGCGCTTTGTGTTCCATGTTTCACGGACGACACATCTGAGCACCCGCGATACTCAGCCGAGCACCGCGAGTACCCGAGCACCCCGATGTGATGTGCGCGTTCGCCCAGCATTAGTGACTATACCTTCAATTTGTCAGAATAAGCTATTCTATCTGTACATGAGGAATAACATGATTTCTGAGCGTTATGATTTGTATCCTGCATTTTCACCAGTTTTCTTCTTTGCAGGCTTTGTATCAATTTGCAATTGACTAAGCTTGTGAGAGGAGGCTAGCTGCTTCCATACACTGCAGAGCAGACTGAATCCTACTCTTCATTCCTTGCTTAGCAAACCAACAGAAGCAGCATGGAATAAATTATATAGCAGTACTGAACAGTGTAGCTGTGAATCCAGCTCTTGCTAAAAAGCTCTACGCAATCTTTAAGTGTCTCTTTCTGCTTGTTTCTTCACCTGCTCCTCAAGTGTCTCTTTCAGCTTGTTTCCTCACCCTGCTCCTCACGTGTCTCTTTCTACTTGTTTCCTCACCCTGCTCCTCACGTGTCTCTTTCAGCTTGTTTCCTCACCCTGCTCCTCACGTGTCTCTTTCTGCTTGTTTCCTCACCCTGCTCCTCACATGTCTCTTTCAGCTTGTTTCCTCACCCTGCTCCTCATGTGTCTCTTTTTCCTTATTTCCTTACCCTGCTCCTCAAGCGTCTTTTTGCTTGTTTCCTCACCCTGCTCCTCACTTGTCTCTTTCTGCCTGTTTCCTCACCTGCTCCTTACATGTCTCTTCCTGCTCGTTTCCTCACTCTGTTCTCCACGTGTCTCTTTCTGCTTCCTCACCCTGTTCTCCACGTGTCTCTTTCTGCTTTCTTTCCTCACATGTCGCTTTCTGCTTGCTTCCTCACCCTGCTCCTCACGTCTCTTTTTGCTTATTTCCTTACCCTGCTCCTCACATGTCTCTTTATGCTTGTTTCCTCACCTGCTCCTCATGTATCTCTTTCTGCTGGTTTCCTCACCCTGCTCCTCATGTATCTTTCTGCTAGTTTCCTCACCCTGCTCCTCACGTCACTCTTTCTGCTTGTTTCCTCACCCTGCTCCTCACGTGTCTCTTTCTGCTCATTTCCTCACCCTGTTCCTCAAATGTCTCTTTCTACTGGTTTCCTCACTCTGCTCCTCACGTCTTTTTTTCCTTATTTCCTTACCCTGCTCCTCAAGTGTCTTTTTGCTTGTTTCCTCACCCTGCTCCTCATGCATCTTTCAGCTTGTTTCCTCTCCCTGCTTCTCACGTGTCTCTTTCAGCTTGTTTCCTCACCCTGCTCCTCAAGTGTCTCTTTTTGCTGGTTTCCTCACCTGCTCCTCATGTATCTCTTTCTGCTGGTTTCCTCACCCTGCTCCTCATGTATCTCTTTCTGCTTCTTTCCTCACCCTGCTCCTCACGTGTCTCTTTCTGCCTGTTTCCTCACCTGCTCCTTACATGTCTCTTCCTGCTCGTTTCCTCACCCTGTTCTCCACGTGTCTCTTTCTGCTTTCTTTCCTCACATGTCGCTTTCTGCTTGCTTCCTCACCCTGCTCCTCACGTCTCTTTTTGCTTATTTCCTTACCCTACTCCTCACGTGTCTCTTTCTGCTTGTTTCCTCACCTGCTCCTCACGTCTTTTTCTGCCTGTTTCCTCACCTGCTCCTCACGTGTTTCTTTCTGCTTGTTTCCTCACCTGCTCCTCATGTATCCCTTTCTGCTTGTTTCTTCACCTGCTCCTCATTTGTCTCTTTCTGCTGGTTTCCTCACCTGCTCCTCACGTGTCTCTTTCTGCTGGTTTCCTCACCCTGCTCCTCATGTATCTTTCTGCTAGTTTCCTCACCCTGCTCCTCACGTCACTCTTTCTGCTTGTTTCCTCACCCTGCTCCTCACGTGTCTCTTTCTGCTCATTTCCTCACCCTGTTCCTCAAGTGTCTCTTACTTCTGGTTTCCTCAAATGTCTCTTTCTACTTGTTTCCTCACTCTGCTCCTCACATGTCTTTTTTTCCTTATTTCCTTACCCTGCTCCTCAAGTGTCTTTTTGCTTGTTTCCTCACCCTGCTCCTCACGTGTCTCTTTCTGCCTGTTTCCTCACCTGCTCCTTACATGTCTCTTCCTGCTCGTTTCCTCACCCTGTTCTCCACGTGTCTCTTTCTGCTTTCTTTCCTCAGATGTCGCTTTCTGCTTGCTTCCTCACCCTGCTCCTCATGTCTCTTTTTGCTTATTTCCTTACCCTGCTCCTCACGTGTCTCTTTCTGCTTGTTTCCTCACCTGCTCCTCATGTATCTCTTTCTGCTTGTTTCCTCGCCCTGCTCCTCATGTATCTCTTTCTGCTTGTTTCCTCACTCTGCTCCTCACGTCTCTTTCTGCTTGTTTCCTCACCCTGCTCCTCACGTCTCTTTCTGCCTGTTTCCTCACTTGCTCCTCACGTGTTTCTTTCTGCTTGTTTCCTCATCTGCTCCTCATGTATCCCTTTCTGCTTGTTTCTTCACCTGCTCCTCATGTATCTTTCTGCTTGTTTCCTCACCCTGCTCCTCACGTGTCTCTTTCTGCTCATTTCCTCACCCTGTTCCTCAAGTGTCTCTTACTTCTGGTTTCCTCAAATGTCTCTATCTACTTGTTTCCTCACTCTGCTCCTCACGTGTCTTTTTTTTCCTTATTTCCTTACCCTGCTCCTCAAGTGTCTTTTTGCTTGTTTCCTCACCCTGCTCCTCAGATGTCTCTTTCTGCCTGTTTCCTCGCCTGCTTCTTTCTGCTTGTTTCCTCACCCTGTTCCTCATGTATCTCTTTTTGCTTGTTTCCTCACCCTGCTCCTCACGTCTTTCTGCTTGTTTCCTCACCCTGCTCCTCATGTGTCACTTTCTGCTTGTTTCCTTTCCCTGCTCATCATGTGTCTCTTTCTGCTTGTTTCCTCACCCTGCTCTTCCTCCTATAGATGTCCTTCTTTAAAGCAGCACTGTCCTACCATTAGTAGCTAATCATAAAGTTTCCCATTCCACCAGAACTGAAGATTTCATCCGTCATGGCGTTGTGTTTGCCGGCAGACACCACATTGTTATATCCTATTCATCACAACAAACACAGTTGCAAGTTCACGAGTGTCAATGTGGTTTATGAATGAGAGGGATATATTTATCAAAACTCTCGCCCTGCGCACATCACCTCTCGCAGGGCAAATTGTAAAAGACCAGACTGAAAAAAAAAGAAAAAAAAAAAGAGCGTCAGGCGGCGTCTCGACATCTGAGCTGTCTACTCATTGGGATCGGCTCCTCATAAGGCTCATATTGTTATTTAGCATAATGAGCCGATCTGAATGACTGAGGACAGATGTCACTGGTGAGAGCGCGCAACCATTTATTTCTCAAGGCCTCATCTGCCGAAAAAGGCCTGCCAGTTATTAACGATAATAAAACCGAGTGACCTATAATTTCATTGGACGGACCCCGCACGTCCTGTCATCCCAAACAATCAAATAAGTGGTGAGGACGGCGGAGCGCGCACCAAACCGCAACTGCATCGCTTTACTACCAGGAAAATGGCCATCTCTCTGAACGTTAGCGCTGTCGCTTATCAGTAATGTGCCGCTTGTCAATCAGTGATACTCATGATCACCTGTCCGGCAACGACTTCTCCACCATCAGCGATGTAACGCGATGAAGAAGAATCGTCCTGCAAACGCCAAATGACCGCTTTATGGTGTTTTTCTGGATACATTTATATTATAACTGGGCTTTTTCTTTACACCTGAAATACTCTGTGCTGTCACATCCCGCCCTGTCCTCATCAGCACATTGCTCTCCTGAAATACTCTGTGCTGTCACATCCCGCCCTTCTTCATTCCCATCAGCACACTGCTCTCCTGAAATACTCTGTGCTGTCACATCCCACCCTGTCCTCACCATCATTAGCACACTGCTGTCCTGAAATACTCTGTGCTGTCACATCCTGCCCTGTCCTCACTCCTATTAGCACACTGCTCTCCTGAAATACTCTGTGCTGTCACATCCCGCTTTGTCCTCATCAGTACACTGCTCACCTGAAATACTCTGCGCTGTCACATCCCGCCCTGTTCTCACTCCCATCAGCACACTGCTGTCCTGAAATACTCTGTGCTGTCACATCCCGCTTTGTCCTCATCAGTACACTGCTCACCTGAAATACTCTGCGCTGTCACATCCCGCCCTGTTCTCACTCCCATCAGCACACTGCTGTCCTGAAATACTCTGTGCTGTCACATCCCGCCCTGTCCTCACTCCCATCAGCACACTGCTTTCCTGAAATACTCTGCGCTGTCACATCCCGCCCTGTCCTCACTCCCATCAGCACATTGCTCTCCTGAAATACTCTGTGCTGTCACATCCCGCCCTGTCCTCACTCCCATCAGCACACTGCTCACCTGAAATACTCTGTGCTGTCACATCCCGCCCTGTCCTCACTCCTATTAGCACACTGCTCTCCTGAAATACTCTGTGCTGTCACATCCCGCTTTGTCCTTATCAGCACACTGCTGTCCTGAAATACTCTGTGCTGTCACATCCCGCTTTGTCCTTATCAGCACACTGCTTTCCTGAAATACTCTGCGCTGTCACATCCCGCCCTGTCCTCACTCCCATCAGCACACTGCTCTCCTGAAATACTCTGTGCTGTCACATCCCGCCCTGTTCTCACTCCCATCAGCACACTGCTCTCCTGAAATACTCTGTGCTGTCACATCCCACCCTGTCCTCACCATCATTAGCACACTGTTCACCTGAAATACTCTGTGCTGTCACATCCTGCCCTGTCCTCACTCCTATTAGCACACTGCTCTCCTGAAATACTCTGTGCTGTCACATCCCGCTTTGTCCTCAGCACACTGCTGTCCTGAAATACTCTGTGCTGTCACATCCTGCTCTGTCCTCACTCCCATCAGCACACTGCTCTCCTGAAATACTCTGTGCTGTCACATCCCACCCTGTCCTCACCCCCATCAGCACACTGCTCTCCTGAAATATTCTGTGCTGTCACATCCCGCCTTGTCCTCACCCCCATCAGCACACTGCTCTCCTGAAATACTCTGTGCTGTCACATCCCGCCCTGTCCTCACCATCATCAGCACACTGCTTTCCTGAAATACTCTGTGCTGTCACATCCCGCCTTGTCCTCACCCCCATCAGCACACTGCTCTCCTGAAATACTCTGTGCTGTCACATCACGCCCTGTCCTCACCATCATCAGCACACTGCTTTCCTGAAATACTCTGTGCAGTCACATCCCGCCCTGTCCTCATTATCAGCACACTGCTCTCCTGAAATACTCTGTGCTGTCACATCCTGCCCTGTCCTCACCATCATCAGCACACTGCTTTCCTGAAATACTCTGTGCCGTCACATCCCGCCCTGTCCTCACCATCATCAGCACACTGCTCTCCTGAAATACTCTGTGCTGTCACATCCCGCCTTGTCCTCACCCCCATCAGCACACTGCTTTCCTGAAATACTCTGTGCTGTCACATCCCGCCTTGTCCTCACCCCCATCAGCACACTGCTTTCCTGAAATACTCTGTGCTGTCACATCCCGCCTTGTCCTCACCCCCATCAGCACACTGCTCTCCTGAAATACTCTGTGCTGTCACATCCCGCCTTGTCCTCACCCCCATCAGCACACTGCTTTCCTGAAATATTCTGTGCTGTCACCTCCCGCTTTGTCCTCACTGCCGGATTAAAGGAATGTCTGTATATTAGGAGCGCTCTCCTCGGAATACGACCCTATATTCTTACAGAGCAGCGCTCAGACATAATTCTGCTTCTGCATCTACTTGACCTTGATTATGAGACCATTAATGAAAGTATCAAAATGTAAAGTATTGGAAATGATAAACCGAGGAGCGGGGATTAGCGGCCTGATCTCTATGGATATAGGGCGTCATGAATATACATCCGTCCACCTCTCTGACCACCTCGTGCAGGGCTGCCGAAGAAACCTCGCAATAAAAGTATGATGATGAGACATTTAGTGTGGATACAATACAATGTAACTGTATAGGAAATATCATATAGACAGGAGGGGGCTACAATCTAAGGTTGGCCCCTACATCTTGGGTGCACTACACTGTGTAGTGGCCGTTCTTGGGTGCTACAGTTCAGCTCATATATCTTTGAAGGGTAAACACCATGTTCCTGTTATGTGGAGGTGCACATGTTAGGGGGTGGTGAAATGAAGATGCACTATGTTAATATCTCACAGTACTTGCAAATAAATACTGCCATCTGCTGGATGGACTGGACAGGCAGGAACTAAAGAACAGTGAGCGCGTTTTCCTTGACAGAAGAGTTTGAAGGGGGCGCCAGGATTAGTGACAGTCACAGCACAGTTGTGGGACATTAAAGAAAGGGAGGAGTTGGTACTAAGACTAGAAAAGAAGCAGACGTGTAAGTAGTGGAGCAGGCTCATGGCCGTTACTACAGTAGAACTACCTGAGAGTTATCTGATCTCAGAGAAGACCAGACTTTGCAGGTCAAGCCCCGAAACCGAACACTGAAGACAAAAGCACAGAGAATCATACACTGCAGATCAAGCACTGAAGACCAAGCACCGAGAACCAGACTTCGTAGGGCAAGGACCAAAGACCAAATATTGAAGGTCAAGCACCGAGAACCAGACTACTAAGGTCAAGAAGAACAAACACTGAAGGCCAAGCACTGAAAACCAGAATCCAGAGGTCAAGCAACGAAAACCAGATTTCACAGGTCAAGCACTGAAGACCAAACACCAAAGGCAAAGCATCGAGAACCAGACTCTTTGTAGGTCAAGGACAGAAGACCAAACATTGAACGTCAAGTACCAAGAACCAGACTCCAGAGGTCAAGCACCAAAAACCAGATTCCACAGGTCAAGCACCGAAGACCAAACACCAAAGGCAAAGCATCGAGAACCACACTCTTTGTAGGTCAAGGACGGAAGACCAAACATTGAACGTCAAGTACCAAGAACCAAACTCCGGAGGTCAAGCAACGAAAACCAGATTCCACAGGTCAATCACCAAAGACCAAACACCAAAGCCAAAGCATCGAGAACCACACTCTGCAGGTCAAACACTGAGGACCAAACACGAAGAACCAGACTTCACAGGTCAAGGACTGAAGACCAAACACTGAAGGTCAAGCACTGAGAAGCAAACTCCAGAGGCCAAGCACTGAAGACCAAACACTGAAGGCCAACCACTGAAGGCCAAGCACCGAGAACCAGATTTCGTAGGGCAAGGACCAAAGACCAAATATTGAAGGTCAAGCACCGAGAACCAGACTACTAAGGTCAAGAAGAACAAACACTGAAGGCCAAGCACTGAAAACCAGAATCCAGAGGTCAAGCACCAAAAACCAGATTCCACAGGTCAAGCACCGAAGACCAAACACCAAAGGCAAAGCATCGAGGACCACACTCTTCATAGGTCAAGGACGGAAGACCAAACATTGAATGTCAAGTACCAAGAACCAGACTCCAGAGGTCAAGCACCAAAAACCAGATTCCACAGGTCAAGCACCGAAGACCAAACACCAAAGCCAAAGCATCGAGAACCACACTCTGCAGGTCAAACACTGAGGACCAAACACGAAGAACCAGACTTCACAGGTCAAGGACTGAAGACCAAACACTGAAGGTCATGCACTGAGAAGCAAACTCCAGAGGCCAAGCACTGAAGACCAAACACCGAAGGCCAACCACCGAGAACCAGATTTCGTAGGGCAAGGACCAAAGACCAAATATTGAAGGTCAAGCACCGAGAACCAGACTACTAAGGTCAAGAAGAACAAACACTGAAGGCCAAGCACTGAAAACCAGAATCCAGAGGTCAAGCACCAAAAACCAGATTCCACAGGTCAAGCACCGAAGACCAAACACCAAAGGCAAAGCATCGAGAACCACACTGTTCGTAGGTCAAGGACGGAAGACCAAACATTGAACGTCAAGTACCAAGAACCAGACTCTGGAGGTCAAGCAATGAAAACCAGATTCCACAGGTCAAGCACTGAAGACCAAACACCAAAGGCAAAGCATCGAGAACCACACTCTTTGTAGGTCAAGGACAGAAGACCAAACATTGAACGTCAAGTACCAAGAACCAGACTCCAGAGGTCAAGCACCAAAAACCAGATTCCACAGGTCAAGCACCGAAGACCAAACACCAAAGGCAAAGCATCGAGAACCACACTTTTTGTAGGTCAAGGACGGAAGACCAAACATTGAATGTCAAGTACCAAGAACCAAACTCCGGAGGTCAAGCAACGAAAACCAGATTCCACAGGTCAATCACCAAAGACCAAACACCAAAGCCAAAGCATCGAGAACCACACTCTGCAGGTCAAACACTGAGGACCAAACACGAAGAACCAGACTTCACAGGTCAAGGACTGAGGACCAAACACTGAAGGTCAAGCACTGAGAAGCAAACTCCAGAGGCCAAGCACTGAAGACCAAACACTGAAGGCCAACCACCGAAGGCCAAGGACCGAGAACCAGATTTCGTAGGGCAAGGACCAAAGACCAAATATTGAAGGTCAAGCACCGAGAACCAGACTACTAAGGTCAAGAAGAACAAACACTGAAGGCCAAGCACTGAAAACCAGAATCCAGAGGTCAAGCACCAAAAACCAGATTCCACAGGCCAAGGCAAAGCATCGAGAACCACACTTTTTGTAGGTCAAGGACGGAAGACCAAACATTGAACGTCAAGTACCAAGAACCAGACTCCAGAGGTCAAGCACCAAAAAACAAATTCCACAGGTCAAGCACCGAAGACCAAACACCAAAGGCAAAGCATCGAGGACCACACTCTTCATAGGTCAAGGACGGAAGACCAAACATTGAAAGCCAAGCACTGATAACCAGATTCCACAGGTCAAGCACTAAAGACCAAACCCTGAAGGCCAAGCACCGATAACCAGATTCTGCAGGTCAAGCACCACCAAAGACCGGACACTGATTACCAAATACAGAAGATAGACGATCCGAGTGAGCAGAGCCGTTACTTCCTCTTTGGAGATACTGTACTAATTAAGGAAAGTTACTAATTGGACTTGTGGCTTTGTGAATCGTACCGTAGTCCCATTAGGCCCGATGTGTTGATTTATTGCAATATTTCTTGAATCATTCAGTTAAAGGGGGAGTGGTGACAAATTGGAGTTACACTGACATTTCCATGACAGAGACACCAGGATTAAGTTGTTAGATAATACCTGGTGACTTGAGTACTACCTTTGAAGAGCAGAGCCGAGTATGCACAGGTACCTTAATGCAACAGAATTAGGAGTGTGAACAGGACCTTGAAACAGCAAAACTGGGTGTGCAAGCCAGAACCTTGGAACAGCGGAGCTGAGTATACAGACAGGTACCATGAGATAGTATAGCTAAAAATGCAGACAGGCACCTTGATATAGCAAAGTCGAGTGTGTAGTATAGCAAAGAAGAGATGTATTTTTTTTTTGAGGAACACTTTGGAAGAGTAGAGACAGAATCTGGGTTTGTCTAGTGGCAGTCTGAGCAATGTCGTAAGCGTGGATGTTGCACTACCTGAATACTCTGGCCGGTAATAGTAACCTGAGCTAGCCTAAGAGGCCCAGAGGAATGATATAAGAGGTGCACGCCATGTTACCAAGGTAAACCAATGAGCACCAGTGTAGAGGGAACCGCCTGCCATTGAAAAAGTAAACTAAGTGGCAATAGAGCTGGGACATGTAACACATGGTATCTGGTTGAGGTTCTGTCACAGTTGTCCATCCGACTAATCAAGACTGGTGATGAGTGGACTTGAAGATAACCGGGACCAGCTGATCCTGGTGATCCGGTTTCTAAAATCTGGTTCTGGGCCCCATATACCGTAAGTCTACGGGGACCAGAATCCGGCGATTGGTCTTGATGACTCGCGATGATTCAAGACTAAGAATTCTTGAACGCACTGATACATTGTAGCAAACTATCAGAATGAGGGTGACGTATTGCTGATGTAGTTGCCTCATAGTCATGGGTAAATTTGACATATTGCACTGCAAGGTTATGAAGGCCTCCAACACATCCCCCGAAAGTAAGGAGGACCAGTCCTGGTAGATGTACTCTCTTTTTCTACTGGCCAGAGATAATCTGTGCAGGACTCCTCTATCCAGAGAGACTCCAGATTCAGATATGGATTTGTGGAAAAATTTAAAAGGGGATCTGACAGCAGGTTTTTGTTATGTAATCTGAGAGCAGCGTGATTTAAGGATAGGGAGAGCCGGATTCCAGTGATGTGTCACTTATTAGGCTGGTTGTTGTTTCAATATAATAAGTTTTATCAGCAGGAGATTATCACTCCTAGTCAAACCTAGCCCACATGTGACGCTTACCACCAGAGGTTGCAAGTGCACTAGAATGATGACAAGAACCTAGGTGTAATGAGGCGCTAGTCCACTACGGGTTGCCAAAACCCTGGTGAGGAAGGTCTGCAGAGTAGTCGATCAAACCAAGTGTCAGAAACCAGGAGGTCACATCAATACAAAGGCAGCTAGAGAAGCCAAGGTCACAAGCTAGCCGAGGGTCGATAAGGCAGGATGTAGCATGAGGAACAGAAGGGGAGCGGAGCCGAGGTCAGAGTACAAGCCGAGGTCGGGAGCTGAGACGACACGTCAGTACAGAGGATAAAGCGGAGCCGAGGTCAGAGTACAAGCCGAGGTCGGGAGCTGAGACGACATGTCAGTACAGAGGAGAGAGCGGAGCCGAGGTCAGAGTACAAGCCGAGGTCAGGAGCTGAGAGGATACGTCAGCTCAGAGGAGAGAGGGAGCCGAGGTCAAAGTACAAGCCGAGGTCAGGAGCTGAGAGGACACGTCAGCACAGAGGAGAGAGCGGAGCCGTGGTCAGAGTACAAGCCGAGGTCAGGAGCTGAGAGGACACGTCAGCACAGAGGAGAGAGCGGAGCCGAGGTCAGAGTACAAGCCGGGGTCAGGAGCTGAGAGGACACGTCAGTACAGAGGAGAGAGCGGAGCCGAGGTCAGAGTACAAGCCGAGGTCAGGAGATGAGAGGACACGTCAGCACAGAGGAGAGAGCGGAGCCGAGGTCAGGAGCCGAGAGGACACGTCAGTACAGAGGACAGAGCGGAGATGAGGTCACTAAACAAGCCGAAGGTCAGGGGTACAGGGAGTACAGCAATAGCAGGGGAAGTGAGGGAACGGGCAATGGGAAACATGGTAGCCGGACAAGATCAGAACAGACTCACGGGAACCAGAAACATACACTGCAAGCAGGAACTATCACTGGCGGCGTTCCAGGTGAAACGGCTCCAAGATAAGGCAGAGCGATCACCCGGAACGAGGCACTAACGAATACGCCGCTCCCCCTGGGCCTAGACCTGGAACATACAGACAAAAGGAAAACACATAGGTTCTGCAAGGGAGCAGAGCCACAAGAGAATCATGACACCCCACCACTTAGCAGCTTTATGTCAATATACAGTGTACACAGAAAGCTGCCAATCAGTGGAAGACACTGCTACATTTGCAGCTGTGATTTTATGAGAACAGCTGCAGCTAGTAAACTAAGTGATACATCGTTGGAATCAGGGTGTCTGCCCCTATGTCATGCTGCTCTCAGATATCCACTGTTGAATTTCATTAATTGACAGCTAGTGGGTGTTGCTAATCAGTGATTGATAGTCCTCCTTGTATCAATGATTGCAATATTTACCTATTGAAGTCCCGTTAGCTCGTTTAGACTTTGGCTATCTGTAGGGCTGGTATATTAGGAAACTGTTGGACTCCCTAATGTGCGCGCTTAAAGGGGCAGCTCAGATTTCATCCATCACATGCAGGGAGGCAGCAGACTGTATCCACACGTCTCATTATGGTATTTACATTGTAGGGAATGGATGACCGTGGGACGAACGCGTTATTTAATCGAGCGCCGGTGACCCCGATCCGTCTTCTTTAGCTAATGTGAGTTTAAGGAACCCGTGTGCCGCACCGCAGTCGTCTCGAGCTGTCTGCAAACCCCAAACTGATCTTTTCTTAAATTCAGGCACTTAAACTGGGAAAGTGCTCAGCTTCAATAAATTAAAATGGGAATCTGCTCTGCATATCAATATGGAATTATTAGAGCATTAGATCGGGGCCGAGGGTGCGGGGCGGGGGAGGGGCGGGGGCGCAGACAGCGATTCAGTTTACATTGATTACATTCTTCATATTGAAAAAAAAAAAGCCTCTTTTCACCCGGTGCGGCTCTGCACCCATATGTGACTATTCAGCAGGGTGACACAGGCAGACAGACGGCATTAGCCGGATCCGTGGTGGAGAACTCCTCATTTACCGCACATTAATAGAGAAGAGGGGAGGGAATGTCCGACAGATGTGGATATCGAAACCGACCGAGCGACCGCCATGACGCGGGGAGAGAACAACCACGTAGATAGAGAACGAGGAGGATTATTGGGAACCAGTGCGGCGCCACCCTGCGCCCCATCCACGCGCAGAGCGCCAGGTCACCAAAGAACACTATGGATACAAGTACCAGGGAGATGTCCTAGGTTAGAAAGAAAAAACATGCTTACTTGTAAAAATAGCGCCACATCTGTCCACAGGTGGACCATGGTATTGCAGCTTCGCCCCAGTCATCAGACACAACATACGGACTGACCATGGACTGTTTTGGGAAGAAATCAGCCATGTTTTTCTGACACTGTATGATCACTTTACATTATATACTACACTCTGTGACATCATCATCCAACACCATATAGACTGCACTCACTGTGTGACATCATCATCCAACATAGACTGCACTCACTCTGTGACATCATCATCCAACACCATATAGACTGCACTCACTGTGTGACATCATCCAACACCACATAGACAGACCTCAGTGCAGTGTATGTATGCAGCATTAGTTTGTGATGTCACACAGTGCAGTGTATGTATGCAGCATTAGTTTGTGATGTCACACAGTGCAGTGTATGTATGCAGCATTAGTTTGTGATGTCACAGTGTAGTATATGTATGCAGCATTAGTTTGTGATGTCACAGTGCAGTATATGTATGCATCATTAGTTTGTGATGTCACAGTGTAGTATATGTATGCAGCATTAGTTTGTGATGTCACAGTGCAGTGTATGTATGCAGCATTAGTTTGTGATGTCACACAGGGCAGTATATGTATGCAGCATTAGTTTGTGATGTCACAGTGCAGTATATGTATGCAGCATTAGTTTGTGATGTCACAGTGCAGTGTATGTATGCAGCATTAGTTTGTGATGTCACACAGGGCAGTATATGTATGCAGCATTAGTTTGTGATGTCACAGTGCAGTGTATGTATGCAGCATTAGTTTGTGATATCACACAGTGCAGTGTATGTATGCAGCATTAGTTTGTGATGTCACAGTGCAGTGTATGTATGCAGCATTAGTTTGTGATGTCACAGTGCAGTGTATGTATGCATCATTAGTTTGTGATGTCACAGTGCAGTATATGTATGCATCATTAGTTTGTGATGTCACAGTGCAGTGTATGTATGCAGCATTAGTTTGTGATGTAACACAGTGCAGTGTATGTATGCAGCATTAGTTTGTGATGTAACAGTGCAGTATATGTATGCAGCATTAGTTTGTGATGTCACAGAGTGCAGTGTATGTATGCAGCATTAGTTTGTGATGTCACACAGTGCAGTATATGTATGCAGCATTAGTTTGTGATGTCACAGTGTAGTGTATGTATGCAGCATTAGTTTGCGATGTCACAGAGTGCAGTGTATGTATGCAGCATTAGTTTGTGATGTCACACAGTGCAGTGTATGTATGCAGCATTAGTTTGTGATGTCACAAAGTGCAGTGTATGTATGCAGCATTAGTTTGTGATGTCACACAGTGCAGTATATGTATGCAGCATTAATTTGTGATGTCACAGTGTAGTGTATGTATGCAGCATTAGTTTGTGATGTCACAGAGTGCAGTGTATGTATGCAGCATTAGTTTGTGATGTCACACAGTGCAGTGTATGTATGCAGCATTAGTTTGTGATATCACACAGTGCAGTGTATGTATGCAGCATTAGTTTGTGGTGTCACACAGTGCAGTGTATGTATGCAGCATTAGTTTGTGATGTCACACAGTGCAGTGTATGTATGCAGCATTAGTTTGTGATATCACACAGTGCAGTGTATGTATGCAGCATTAGTTTGTGATGTCACACAGTGCAGTGTATGTATGCAGCATTAGTTTGTGATATCACAGTGCAGTGTATGTATGCAGCATTAGTTTGTGATGTCACACAGTGCAGTGTATGTATGCAGCATTAGTTTGTGATGTCACACAGTGTAGTATATGTATGCAGCATTAGTTTGTGATGTCACACAGTGCAGTGTATGTATGCAGCATTAGTTTGTGATATCACACAGTGCAGTGTATGTATGCAACATTAGTTTGTGATGTCACAGAGTGCAGTGTATGTATGCAGCATTAGTTTGTGATGTCACAGAGTGCAGTGTATGTATGCAGCATTAGTTTGTGATGTCACAGAGTGCAGTGTATGTATGCAGCATTAGTTTGTGATGTCACAGAGTGCAGTGTATGTATGCAGCATTAGTTTGTGATGTCACACAGTGCAGTGTATGTATGCCGCATTAGTTTGTGATATCACGTAGTGCAGTGTATGTATGCAGCATTAGTTTATGATGTCACACTGTGCAGTGTATGTATGCAGCATTAGTTTGTGATGTCACAGAGTGCAGTGTATGTATGCAGCATTAGTTTGTGATGTCACAAAGTGCAGTGTATGTATGCAGCATTAGTTTGTGATGTCACAGAGTGCAGTGTATGTATGCAGCATTAGTTTGTGATGTCACAGAGTGCAGTGTATGTATGCAGCATTAGTTTGTGATGTCACACAGTGCAGTGTATGTATGCAGCATTAGTTTGTGATATCACACAGTGCAGTGTATGTATGCAGCATTAGTTTGTGGTGTCACACAGTGCAGTGTATGTATGCAGCATTAGTTTGTGATATCACACAGTGCAGTGTATGTATGCAGCATTAGTTTGTGATGTCACACAGTGCAGTGTATGTATGCAGCATTAGTTTGTGATATCACAGTGCAGTGTATGTATGCAGCATTAGTTTGTGATGTCACACAGTGCAGTGTATGTATGCAGCATTAGTTTGTGATGTCACACAGTGTAGTATATGTATGCAGCATTAGTTTGTGATGTCACACAGTGCAGTGTATGTATGCAGCATTAGTTTGTGATATCACACAGTGCAGTGTATGTATGCAACATTAGTTTGTGATGTCACAGAGTGCAGTGTATGTATGCAGCATTAGTTTGTGATGTCACAGAGTGCAGTGTATGTATGCAGCATTAGTTTGTGATGTCACAGAGTGCAGTGTATGTATGCAGCATTAGTTTGTGATATCACACAGTGCAGTGTATGTATGCAACATTAGTTTGTGATGTCACAGAGTGCAGTGTATGTATGCAGCATTAGTTTGTGATGTCACACAGTGTGTAGTGTATGTATGCAGCATTAGTTTCTGATGTCACACAGTGTGTAGTGTATGTATGCAGCATTAGTTTGTGATGTCACAAAGTGCAGTATATGTATGCAGCATTAGTTTGTGATATCACACAGTGCAGTATATGTATGCAGCATTAGTTTGTGATGTCACAGAGTGCAGTATATGTATGCAGCATTAGTTTGTGATGTCACACAGTGCAGTATATGTATGCAGCATTAGTTTGTGATGTCACACAGTGCAGTGTATGTATGCAGCATTAGTTTGTGATATCACACAGTGCAGTGTATGTATGCAGCATTAGTTTGTGATGTCACAGTGTAGTATATGTATGCAACATTAGTTTGTGATGTCACAGAGTGCAGTGTATGTATGCAGCATTAGTTTGTGATGTCACAAAGTGCAGTCTATGTATGCAGCATTAGTTTGTGATGTCACAAAGTGCAGTGTATGTATGCAGCATTAGTTTGTGATGTCACAAAGTGCAGTGTATGTATGCAGCATTAGTTTGTGATGTCACACAGTGCAGTGTATGTATGCAGCATTAGTTTGTGATGTCACACAGTGCAGTATATGTATGCAGCATTAGTTTGTGGTGTCACACAGTGCAGTGTATGTATGCAGCATTAGTTTGTGATGTCACAAAGTGCAGTGTATGTATGCAGCATTAGTTTGTGATATCACACAGTGCAGTGTATGTATGCAGCATTAGTTTGTGATGTCAGATTGCAGTATATGTATGCAGCATTAGTTTGTGATATCACACAGTGCAGTGTATGTATGCAGCATTAGTTTGTGATATCACACAGTGCAGTGTATGTATGCAGCATTAGTTTGTGATGTCACAAAGTGCAGTGTATGTATGCAGCATTAGTTTGTGATATCACACAGTGCAGTGTATGTATGCAGCATTAGTTTGTGATGTCACAGTGCAGTATATGTATGTAGCATTAGTTTATGATGTCACAGAGTGCAGTGTATGTATGCAGCATTAGTTTATGATGTCACAGAGTGCAGTGTATGTATGCAGCATTAGTTTATGATGTCACACAGTGCAGTGTATGTATGCAGCATTAGTTTGTGATGTCACATAGTGTGTAGTGTATGTATGCAGCATTAGTTTGTGAAGTCCCATATAGTGTATGTATACAGCATTAGTTTATGATGTCACAGAGTGCAGTGTATGTATGCAGCATTAGTTTGTGATGTCACACAGTGCAGTGTATGTATGCAGCATTAGTTTGTGATGTCACACAGTGCAGTGTATGTATGCAGCATTAGTTTGTGATGTCACACAGTGCAGTGTATGTATGCAGCATTAGTTTGTGATGTCACACAGTGCAGTATATGTATGCAGCATTAGTTTATGATGTCACACAGTGCAGTGTATGTATGCAGCATTAGTTTGTGATGTCACACAGTGCAGTGTATGTATGCAGCATTAGTTTGTGATGTCACACAGTGCAGTATATGTATGCAGCATTAGTTTATGATGTCACACAGTGCAGTGTATGTATACAGCATTAGTTTATGATGTCACACAGTGCAGTGTATGTATGCAGCATTAGTTTGTGATGTCACACAGTGCAGTGTATGTATGCAGCATTAGTTTATGATGTCACAGAGTGCAGTGTATGTATGCAGCATTAGTTTGTGATGTCACAGAGTGCAGTGTATGTATGCAGCATTAGTTTGTGATGTCACACAGTGTAGTGTATGTATGCAGCATTAGTTTGTGATGTCACATAGTGTGTAGTGTATGTATGCAGCATTAGTTTATGATGTCACACAGTGCAGTGTATGTATGCAGCATTAGTTTGTGATGTCACACAGTGCAGTGTATGTATGCAGCATTAGTTTGTGATGTCACACAGTGCATTGTATGTATGCAGCATTAGTTTGTGATGTCACACAGTGCAGTGTATGTATGCAGCATTAGTTTGTGATGTCACACAGTGCAGTGTATGTATGCAGCATTAGTTTGTGATATCACACAGTGCAGTGTATGTATGCAGCATTAGTTTGTGATATCACACAGTGCAGTGTATGTATGCAGCATTAGTTTGTGATATCACACAGTGCAGTGTATGTATGCAGCATTAGTTTGTGATATCACACAGTGCAGTGTATGTATGCAGCATTAGTTTATGATGTCACACAGTGCAGTGTATGTATGCAGCATTAGTTTGTGATGTCACACAGTGCAGTGTATGTATGCAGCATTAGTTTGTGATGTCACACAGTGCAGTGTATGTATGCAGCATTAGTTTGTGATGTCACACAGTGCAGTGTATGTATGCAGCATTAGTTTATGATGTCACACAGTGCAGTGTATGTATGCAGCATTAGTTTGTGATGTCACACAGTGCAGTGTATGTATGCAGCATTAGTTTGTGATGTCACACAGTGCAGTGTATGTATGCAGCATTAGTTTGTGATGTCACACAGTGCATTGTATGTATGCAGCATTAGTTTGTGATGTCACACAGTGCAGTGTATGTATGCAGCATTAGTTTGTGATGTCACACAGTGCAGTGTATGTATGCAGCATTAGTTTGTGATATCACACAGTGCAGTATATGTATGCAGCATTAGTTTATGATGTCACACAGTGCAGTGTATGTATGCAGCATTAGTTTGTGATGTCACACAGTGCAGTGTATGTATGCAGCATTAGTTTGTGATGTCACACAGTGCAGTATATGTATGCAGCATTAGTTTATGATGTCACACAGTGCAGTGTATGTATACAGCATTAGTTTATGATGTCACACAGTGCAGTGTATGTATGCAGCATTAGTTTGTGATGTCACACAGTGCAGTGTATGTATGCAGCATTAGTTTATGATGTCACAGAGTGCAGTGTATGTATGCAGCATTAGTTTGTGATGTCACAGAGTGCAGTGTATGTATGCAGCATTAGTTTGTGATGTCACACAGTGTAGTGTATGTATGCAGCATTAGTTTGTGATGTCACATAGTGTGTAGTGTATGTATGCAGCATTAGTTTATGATGTCACACAGTGCAGTGTATGTATGCAGCATTAGTTTGTGATGTCACACAGTGCAGTGTATGTATGCAGCATTAGTTTGTGATGTCACACAGTGCATTGTATGTATGCAGCATTAGTTTGTGATGTCACACAGTGCAGTGTATGTATGCAGCATTAGTTTGTGATGTCACACAGTGCAGTGTATGTATGCAGCATTAGTTTGTGATATCACACAGTGCAGTGTATGTATGCAGCATTAGTTTGTGATATCACACAGTGCAGTGTATGTATGCAGCATTAGTTTGTGATATCACACAGTGCAGTGTATGTATGCAGCATTAGTTTGTGATATCACACAGTGCAGTGTATGTATGCAGCATTAGTTTGTGATGTCACACAGTGCAGTGTATGTATGCAGCATTAGTTTGTGATATCACACAGTGCAGTGTATGTATGCAGCATTAGTTTATGATGTCACACAGTGCAGTGTATGTATACAGCATTAGTTTATGATGTCACACAGTGCAGTGTATGTATGCAGCATTAGTTTGTGATGTCACACAGTGCAGTGTATGTATGCAGCATTAGTTTGTGATGTCACACAGTGCAGTGTATGTATGCAGCATTAGTTTGTGATGTCACACAGTGCAGTGTATGTATGCAGCATTAGTTTGTGATATCACACAGTGCATTGTATGTATGCAGCATTAGTTTGTGATGTCACACAGTGCAGTGTATGTATGCAGCATTAGTTTGTGATGTCACACAGTGCAGTGTATGTATGCAGCATTAGTTTGTGATGTCACACAGTGCAGTGTATGTATGCAGCATTAGTTTGTGATATCACACAGTGCATTGTATGTATGCAGCATTAGTTTGTGATGTCACACAGTGCAGTGTATGTATACAGCATTAGTTTATGATGTCACAGAGTGCAGTGTATGTATGCAGCATTAGTTTGTGATGTCACACAGTGCAGTGTATGTATGCAGCATTAGTTTGTGATGTCACACAGTGCAGTGTATGTATGCAGCATTAGTTTATGATGTCACACAGTGCAGTGTATGTATGCAGCATTAGCTTATGATGTCACACAGTGCAGTATATGTATGCAGCATTAGTTTATGATGTCACACAGTGCATGTATGCATTAGTTTATGATGTCACACAGTGCAGTGTATGTATGCAGCATTAGTTTGTGAAGTCCCATATAGTGTATGTATTCAGCATTAGTTTGTGATTTCACAAAGAGCAGTTCAATCCTATGGTATATATGGAAGGATATGATATCATACAGTTTGCACAGCAGAGAGAAAATGGACGTATATAGGGTAAGTGTGGGGAATAATTTCATTTGGTGGGCACACGACACCTGGTGACCACCTATGCCTAAATACTTTGTATTCTATACGCCAGATCAATATCTGTAATTTGTTTGCAAAGCGCAGCGTTTAGTATCCGCACCGTGCGGAGCTTAGTGCGACGGCTGCCATCTTCACCTGCATGACGGCAGCCTCCATCTCCAGCCTCTAACGGCAGATATACCCTGGAAATGCGACAATTCAGCGTTAAGACTCTTTAGTGCTAATCGAGGAATAATCCTCCGTTCTCGGGTAGGATGGAGAGCAGGACACAAGTGCGGATGGGATTTCAGGTGCTTTGCTCTTTTCCCGTCTTCTCCGCAGAAAAAGCAAGTCGCAAATAAATATTATGTGGAGCGGATCTATTGTCAGCGAGATTGTATTTGTCCACTAAATATTCAAATCAGCTCTTTAAGGGCCGGGAAACATTGCGCCCGTGCATGATCTGGTTACATTATATCCTATTCTTCAGCAGCTCTTGACAATCGCATCTGTACTTATTGCCTTTCAGATTATCTGTCTGGGCTGAAGACTCCGCGGTGGGGGAGGCCCCCGTACCTCGCCTCCGTCCTATCAGTTTTCAATATCACTTTCCTATTTATCTAAGAGCTGATCAGACATTCATAGCTTTATTTTTCTTCCCCGAGACATGTCTAGAAAACAGGCCATTATTGTGCTGCACGGAGGCGCATCCCGTTATTAGCACAGAAGCGTATATATATATGTATATACACACTCGCGGAGGGGAGGGCCGGGCTCACGAGCTCTGTTCTAGTTAATCCAAAAGGTGTTGGATGGGGTTGAGGTCTGGGCGCTCGTGTTCTTCCATCAAACGCCACCAAAAATACCCCTATGAACCGCGCTTTGTGCACTGGTACAGTCAATGGGAACAGAAAAGGGCCTTCCCCAAACCATAAAGCTGGAAGCTGCCATTGTCCACAATGTCTTGTGCTGAAGCATTAAGATTTCCCTTCAATGGGACTAACAGGCCGACCCCTGATAACAGCCCGGAGCATCCTCCTCCTCCATCATCTGTACAGCGGGCACAATGCAGTCAGGGGGTAACAATCTCCTGGAATCACCAAACTCAGACTCCTCCATCAGACGTAGATAGCGCAGAATGATCAGTCCCTGCACAGAACATGTCTCCTCCAGAGTCCAGAGGTGGTGGCTTTACACTACTCCATCCGATGCATGGCATTGTGCTTGGTAATGTACGGCTCGGCATTGTGCTTGGTAATGTACGGCTCAGCATTGTGCTTGGTGATGTACGGCTCGGCATTGTGCTTGGTGATGTATGGCCCGGCATTGTTATTGGTGATGTACGGCTTAGCATTGTGCATGGTGATGTACGGCTCGGCATTGTTATTGGTGATGTACGGCTTAGCATTGTGCTTGGTGATGTACGGCTCGGCATTGTGCTTGGTGATGTACGGCTCGGCATTGTGCTTGGTGATGTACGGCTCGGCATTGTGCTTGGTGATGTACGGCTCAGAATTGTGCTTGGTGATGTATGGCTCGGCATTGTGCTTGGTGATGTGTGGCTCGGCATTGTGCTTGGTGATGTACGGCTCAGAATTGTGCTTGGTGATGTACTGCTCAGAATTGTGCTTGGTGATGTACGGCTCGGCATTGTACTTGGTGATGTATGGCTCGGCATTGTGCTTGGTGATGTACGGCTCGGCATTGTGCTTGGTGATGTACGGCTCAGAATTGTGCTTGGTGATGTATGGCTCGGCATTGTGCTTGGTGATGTATGGCTCGGCATTGTGCTTGGTGATGTACTGCTCAGCATTGTGCTTGGTGATGTATGGCTCGGCATTGTGCTTGGTGATGTATGGCTCGGCATTGTGCTTGGTGATGTACGGCTCGGCATTGTGCTTGGTGATGTATGGCTCGGCATTGTGCTTGGTGGTGTACGGGTCGGCATTGTGCTTGGTGATGTATGGCTCAGCATTGTGCTTGGTGATGTACGGCTCGGCATTGTGCTTGGTGATGTATGGCTCGGCATTGTGCTTGGTGATGTATGGCTCGGCATTGTGCTTGGTGGTGTACGGCTCGGCATTGTGCTTGGTGATGTACGGCTCAGCATTGTGCTTGGTGATGTACGGCTCGGCATTGTGATTGGTGATGTACGGCTCGGCATTGTGCTTGGTGGTGTACGGGTCGGCATTGTGCTTGGTGATGTATGGCTCGGCATTGTGCTTGGTGATGTACGGCTCAGCATTGTGCTTGGTGATGTATGGCTCGGCATTGTGCTTGGTGATGTACGGCTCAGCATTGTGTTTGGTGATGTATGGCTCAGCATTGTGCTTGGTGATGTACGGCTCGGCATTGTGCTTGGTAATGTACTGCTCAGCATTGTGCTTGGTGATGTATGGCTCAGCATTGTGCTTGGTGATGTACGGCTCAGCATTGTGCTTGGTGATGTACGGCTCGGCATTGTGCTTGGTAATGTACTGCTCAGCATTGTGCTTGGTGATGTATGGCTCGGCATTGTGCTTGGTGATGTATGGCTCGGCATTGTGCTTGGTGATGTATGGCTCGGCATTGTGCTTGGTGATGTACGGCTCGGCATTGTGCTTGGTGATGTATGGCTCGGCATTGTGCTTGGTGGTGTATGGGTCGGCATTGTGCTTGGTGATGTATGGCTCAGCATTGTGCTTGGTGATGTACGGCTCGGCATTGTGCTTGGTGATGTATGGCTCGGCATTGTGCTTGGTGATGTATGGCTCGGCATTGTGCTTGGTGGTGTACGGCTCGGCATTGTGCTTGGTGATGTACGGCTCAGCATTGTGCTTGGTGATGTACGGCTCGGCATTGTGATTGGTGATGTACGGCTCGGCATTGTGCTTGGTGGTGTACGGGTCGGCATTGTGCTTGGTGATGTACGGCTCAAGGTTGTGCTCGGTGATGTATGGTGGGAGCAGTTTTTCTGCTGATGTTATCAGAGGAGGTCTGGACTCTGCAGTTATGGGGTCAGCAGAGCGGTGGAGACTTTTCTGCACTCTGCACTCAGGCCCCCGCTCTGTAACTTTACGGAGTCTCCACTTCGTGGCTAAATTGCTGTAGAAATGTCACTTATCAATAATATCACTCATAGGTGATGGGTAAAGGTGTAAAAGGATGAAATGTGAACGGACTTGTTACCCCGGTGGCTCCTGTTACAGGAGGCGCTGGTATCAGTGAGCTCCGCACCCCCGGCCGCTCTGTCACATGGTAGTAATGGCGGGGGCTGGGTTCATACCTCCTATATCTCTCCATCCATCTATCCTTATTTCTTTATAATCCATTCTTACATTATTTCCAGTGTGATCCTTTGTGATGATTTTTCAGCTCTATGACAACGTTTGATCGCTTTTATCCTCTATCTTCGCCTTATTAGGGTCAGGTTTCAGCTCTACATGCACTTATCAGGACATTAAGTGCTGCAAAAATAAAATTATAAAGAAAAAGCGGACAGAATAGGGAAAAGAGGAAGAGGAGGCAGAGAGGAGCGAGCCGCCATCAGAGGGATCATATTCTGAGTGTATTTTGATATATGAGCTTCACTGTGCAAATGAGGACATTGAGCGACCGGTGACCGGAGCAAGACGCAACGGAAAGCTCTATAGGCCATGTTCACATTATCAGTATTTGTAGCTAAAATCAGGAGTAAAACAACCTATGACATAACTTACATCATGGCGATCACACGGGAGCTTAGCTTACGTGACAGCCGAGATCCGGCTCTCTCAGCCAGGAGCAGCCCCCCGCACCATCCCTGGCTGTTTAACCCCCCTAAATGCTGCAATCAATAGTGATCGCAGCATTTAGGGGCTGGGAGAGGGACTGCTCTCTTCTCCCACATGATCGTGGGGACCAGATCGGGTTGCCATGGCAACCCAAGGTCATTCTGATGTCCTCCGGGTCAGCCAGTTACAGCAAGCGTCTTAGACCATGTCAACAGCATGGTCTAAGAGGCTTTTGTCAGTGCTGCACTGACGGGTATAATGTATATATTGTGGAGATCCGATTGTTGCCATGGCAACCCGAGGTCATTATGACGTCCTCCGGGTCAGCCAGTTACAGCAAGCGTATTAGACCATGTCAACAGCATGGTCTAAGAGGCTTTTGTCAGTGCTGCACTGACGGGTATAATGTATATATTGTGGAGATCCGATTGTTGCCATGGCAACCCGAGGTCATTATGACGTCCTCCGGGTCAGCCAGTTACAGCAAGCGTATTAGACCATGTCAACAGCATGGTCTAAGAGGCTTTTGTCAGTAGTGTGCTGACAGGTATAATGTATATATTATGGAGATCCGATTGTTGCTATGGCAACCCAAGGTCATTATGACGTCCTCCGGGTCAGCCAGTTACAGCAAGCGTATTAGACCATGTCAACAGCATGGTCTAAGAGGCTTTTGTCAGTGCTGCACTGACAGGTATAATGTATATATTATGGAGAGCCGATTGTTGCCATGGCAACCCGAGGTCATTATAGCGTCCTCCGGGTCAGCCAGTTCAGCAAGCGTCTTAGTCCATGTCGACAGCATGGTCTAAGAGGCCCCTGTCACTGCTGCACTGACAGGTATAATGTATATATTAAGGAGATCCGATTGTTACCATGGCAACCCGAGGTCATTATGACGTCCTCCGGGTCAGCCAGTTACAGCAAGCATCTTAGACCATGTTAACAGCATGGTCTAAGAGGCTTTTGTCAGTGCTGTACTGACAGGTATAATGTCATATATAGGGACCAAGTAAAAAAATGAAAAAGAAAAAAAAATATATGAAAAAAAAGTTGGAAAAATATAACAAAAACCCCATGGTCTAAGAGGCTTCTGTCAGTGTCGACTTTGTCTGAGTGAGTCAGCTACAGCAAGCGTCTTAGACCACGCCAAGAGCATGATCTAAGAGGCTTCTATCAGTGCTGCACTGACAGGTGAAATGCATAGCAGTGCTGGTGCAATGCAATGCATTATACCAGCAATCAGAGAAGTAACAGTTAATATCATATATAGGGACTAAATATATAAATTTATATAAATAATATATTAATAAATACATATATGTATGTAAAAATAAAACTATACAAAAAAAAAAAAAAAAAAGTACAAATATTTGGTAATTCCGCGTCTGGAACAATCTGTTTTATTAAACTGTCACACTAATTAAAACACTGAACACTAGAAAAATTAAAAAATGTAGCAAAAACTTTGTCTTTTCCTCATACAGCTGACAAAAAAAAGAATAAAACAAGCTAAAAAAAGTCATAAGAAAATAAAAATGGTGCCACTGAAAATGATATGTTGTACTGTGACGCCCCTGGACTATCAGGTGGTCACAGGGTATTGCACGCTCTCTTTGGTGCAGTATTCAAATCCCTCATGGTTCTGGGTCCCCATCTTACAGTGCTGCCTCCAACAGCAAATCAAATCCTGGATACACCCTGCACCACACCCACCAGACCCACCAGTGGGCGGCTTGAGCAGAATAGGGTCGCCCACCTAGGTGGCTCCCCGGAGTACCTGTCTAGGTTGCAGACGGTGGTCTGGACCTAGAGGAGTCGGACCCCCGGTCGCAGAGGATTGAGGCTAGGTGCCTGGACCTATTGAATGAACGGTCGGCAGCCTCGTCCTATCACCGGTCCGGGACCGAAGGCACAACGGGGTACACGGACCCTAAGTTGAGGAGAAGCTTCAGGCAACCCAGCAATTAACCCGGCCTTTATGGACCGTTCCCACTAGCTCCAGAATCGGGGCACTAGTGCAATGAGGGGGATAGGGCCTTCCACATACGCAGCCCAATGAAATCCCAAGCGTGAGCCCTGAGAGCAGGCTCCCTCACTTAGCCACAGTGGGGAGCGGGGCCCGGCAAGTTCCAGACTACCGGGCCACTACAGTAAATCTAAACTTTGTGCCGGGAGGCAGGTCACGGATCACCAGGTAACACTGCAGGGGACGGGACCCGGACGAGCTCCCCTTTAAGAGGCAGCGGCACCTAGAGACTTGGTTTACCCGGTTGTTAGCGTCTGTGTATTGGCTGAGTGAGTGCATGACTGACCTTTCTGTCACGGCACCCAGTTTCATCTTCCAGAGCCCCGGGGCATACCCCAACCCGTGGAGGGTAATGACACCTTGCTGCTCCATTCCATCAACCTGGGTACTCCCAACAACGGCAGCGGTGGTACTCCCAATTACCACACACCACAGGTGGCATCAGGAACTATAACTCCCCTGTAAATACCCCCTCTTACTTTAGAGTGTTGCCCCAAGCCCCGGGTCCGGAGACCCTTGAGCCACGAACGGACATTGCCCACGGATCTGAGCGGTTCGATCTGCTGCTGGGGCGGCACAGTACCGCAACAGAACAAACCACCATACAGCGCCATCAGTGAAAAAATAATAATAAAAAAAACAAAACTATAACTCAGGATACAGCAATATAAAATAAACAATTTTATGGTGTAAAAGCGGTAAAACATTAAAAAAATGACAAGTGACAGTGATGATGACATCACAACCAAGTGGCAGTGATGATGACATCACAACCAAGTGACAGTGATGATGACATCACAACCAAGTGACAGTGATGATGACATCACAATCAAGTGATGATCAGTGATGATGACATCACAACCAAGTGATGATCAGTGATGATGACATCACAACCAAGTGACAGTGATGATGACATCACAACCAAGTGACAGTGATGATGACATCACAACCAAGTGATCAGTGATGATGACATCACAACCAAGTGATCAGTGATGATTACATCACAACCAAGTGATCAGTGATGATGACATCACAACCAAGTGGCAGTGATGATGACATCACAACCAAGTGACAGTGATGATGACATCACAACCAAGTGACAGTGATGATGACATCACAATCAAGTGATGATCAGTGATGATGACATCACAACCAAGTGATGATCAGTGATGATGACATCACAACCAAGTGACAGTGATGATGACATCACAACCAAGTGGCAGTGATGATTACATCACAACCAAGTGATCAGTGATGATGACATCACAACCAAGTGGCAGTGATGATGACATCACAACCAAGTGATCAGTGATGATGACATCACAACCAAGTGATCAGTGATGATGACATCACAACCAAGTGATCAGTGATGATGACATCACAACCAAGTGGCAGTGATGATGACATCACAACCAAGTGGCAGTGATGATGACATCACAACCAAGTGATCAGTGATGATTACATCACAACCAAGTGATCAGTGATGATTACATCACAACCAAGTGATCAGTGATGATGACATCACAACCAAGTGATCAGTGATGATGACATCACAACCAAGTGATCAGTGATGATGACATCACAACCAAGTGACAGTGATGATGACATCACAACCAAGTGGCAGTGATGATGACATCACAACCAAGTGATCAGTGATGATGACATCACAACCAAGTGATCAGTGATGATTACATCACAACCAAGTGATCAGTGATGATGACATCACAACCAAGTGGCAGTGATGATGACATCACAACCAAGTGATCAGTGATGATGACATCACAACCAAGTGACAAGCAGTGATGACATCACAACCAAATGTTGACCACTGATGGTGTCAAAACCAAATGTTGACCAGTGAGAAGACCTCACAACCAAATGATGACATCATAACTACGCGAATTCTACTGATAACGTCACACCTAAATGATGTCCGTAAATGCCGCTGCACTAAACGCACAGGTCACATGCACAATGTTTCTCATGCATGTTTTGCAACTTTCTGCTTGGTAAATATCCCCATCTCTCCATCCATGCCACCTTTCCCTATAAATAGCGCCTGACAATAGGGCTGCATACAGCTAAATATACGAGACGGGATCTATACGTTCACACGTTTTCGCGAGCAGATGCCTGGATCAGTTCTCTTATCATTGGATTGCAGATTTGCGCGAGCAATTAATGAAACAACTGCAGAATAGTGTTTACGGGTGGTCAGGAGGCGGTGACAGGTGTAAATCTCAAGTGTTTGTGGCAGATTTTGGAGCTCGTCATGGCGGTATGATCTATAGAGGATTATACGGAGGCACTTATTAATAATGTAACAGCATGGCGGCACTATCACTGATATAGCAATGATACAGAGTAACGTAAAGCCACAATGCCCGGATATACATAGATTTTGATACAGGTGTATAATAAGTCAACGCCTTTTGGGTTCCAGGGATGAGGTGGACAAGGTTTCGCCTGTGCAATGTCTGGGAACAGCGCCACATGCAGATCTGCCCAATGTGCAAATCACAACAGCTAAAAGCGGTTTCTTTGGGCCACAAACAGTGAAAAATACTGTTGCAATTTGCAAATCCTGAAAGTGTGAACCCACCCTAATCTGATCGTGCACCCCCCGAGACTGGAGAGCCTCCTTTACTTTTAAAGGAGTTATTCAAAATGAGATATAGATGGCTGCTCTGTTCTAAGACAGCACCTCTACAGGTTGTGTGTGGCACTGCACCTCAGTCCTATTCACTTCAACAGAGCTGTGCTGCAATACCGCAACCTGTGTAGCACTGCTTCTGGAATAAGGCAGCCATGCTTTCCTAATTCTGGACAACCCCAAAGATTCACTTCTACTTGTATCCTCTACAGTCCCTAGAGCTAAATCTCTGTACATATCTATGTGCCACTTACAAAACACCCAAGGCACCTCATTATTGCATATGGCTGATTAATAAAGTTCCCCATTAAAGATCTGTCAGCAAAGTGATCCTATGTGTTATATCTGAGAGCCATTTTCAGACACCTCTGTCCTCTTGCTCCAGGCTTTCCTGTCCTCCTCCTCCTCCACCAGACTCCCCCATCCTCCTCCACCAGACTCCCCCGTCCTCCTCCACCAGACTCCCCCGTCCTCCTCCTCCTCCACCAGACTCCCCCGTCCTCCTCCACCAGACTCCACCGTCCTCCTCCTCCTCCTCCACCAGACTCCCCAGTCCTCCTCCTCCTCCTCCACCAGACTTCCCTGTCCTCCTCCTCCTCCTTCTCCTCCACCAGACTCCCCCGTCCTCCTCCTCCACCAGACTGCCCCGTCCTCCTCCTCCTCTTCCACCAGACTCCCCTGTCCTCCTCCTCCTCCTTCTTCTCCACCAGACTGTCCTGTCTTCCTCTTCCTCAACACTCCCCTGTCTTCCTCCACGCTCCCCTGTCTTCCTCTTCCTCCACGCTGCCCTGTCCTCCTCTTCCTCCACGCTCCCCTGTCCTCCTCTTCCTCCACGCTCCCCTGTCCTCCTCTTCCTCCACGCTCCCCTGTCCTCCTCTTCCTCCACGCTCCCCCGTCCTCCTCTTCCTCCACGCTCCCCCGTCCTCCTCTTCCTCCACGCTCCCCCGTCCTCCTCTTCCTCCACGCTCCCCCGTCCTCCTCTTCCTCCACGCTCCCCCGTCCTCCTCTTCCTCCACGCTCCCCCGTCCTCCTCTTCCTCCACGCTCCCCCGTCCTCCTCTTCCTCCACGCTCCCCCGTCCTCCTCTTCCTCCACGCTCCCCCGTCCTCCTCTTCCTCCACGCTCCCCCGTCCTCCTCTTCCTCCACGCTCCCCCGTCCTCCTCTTCCTCCACGCTCCCCCGTCCTCCTCTTCCTCCACGCTCCCCCGTCCTCCTCTTCCTCCACGCTCCCCCGTCCTCCTCTTCCTCCACGCTCCCCCGTCCTCCTCTTCCTCCACGCTCCCCCGTCCTCCTCTTCCTCCACGCTCCCCCGTCCTCCTCTTCCTCCACGCTCCCCCGTCCTCCTCTTCCTCCACGCTCCCCCGTCCTCCTCTTCCTCCACGCTCCCCCGTCCTCCTCTTCCTCCACGCTCCCCCGTCCTCCTCTTCCTCCACGCTCCCCCGTCCTCCTCTTCCTCCACGCTCCCCCGTCCTCCTCTTCCTCCACGCTCCCCCGTCCTCCTCTTCCTCCACGCTCCCCCGTCCTCCTCTTCCTCCACGCTCCCCCGTCCTCCTCTTCCTCCACGCTCCCCCGTCCTCCTCTTCCTCCACGCTCCCCCGTCCTCCTCTTCCTCCACGCTCCCCCGTCCTCCTCTTCCTCCACGCTCCCCCGTCCTCCTCTTCCTCCACGCTCCCCCGTCCTCCTCTTCCTCCACGCTCCCCCGTCCTCCTCTTCCTCCACGCTCCCCCGTCCTCCTCTTCCTCCACGCTCCCCCGTCCTCCTCTTCCTCCACGCTCCCCCGTCCTCCTCTTCCTCCACGCTCCCCCGTCCTCCTCTTCCTCCACGCTCCCCCCGTCCTCCTCTTCCTCCACGCTCCCCCCGTCCTCCTCTTCCTCCACGCTCCCCCGTCCTCCTCTTCCTCCACGCTCCCCCGTCCTCCTCTTCCTCCACGCTCCCCCGTCCTCCTCTTCCTCCACGCTCCCCCGTCCTCCTCTTCCTCCACGCTCCCCCGTCCTCCTCTTCCTCCACGCTCCCCCGTCCTCCTCTTCCTCCACGCTCCCCCGTCCTCCTCTTCCTCCACGCTCCCCCGTCCTCCTCTTCCTCCACGCTCCCCCGTCCTCCTCTTCCTCCACGCTCCCCCGTCCTCCTCTTCCTCCACGCTCCCCCGTCCTCCTCTTCCTCCACGCTCCCCCGTCCTCCTCTTCCTCCACGCTCCCCCGTCCTCCTCTTCCTCCACGCTCCCCCGTCCTCCTCTTCCTCCACGCTCCCCTGTCCTCCTCTTCCTCCACGCTCCCATGTCCTCCTCTTCCTCCACGCTCCCCCGTCCTCCTCTACGCTCCCTTGTCCTCCTCTTCCTCCACGCTCCCCTGTCCTCCTCTTCCTCCACGCTCCCCCGTCCTCCTCTTCCTCCACGCTCCCCCGTCCTCCTCTTCTTCCAAGCTCCCCCATCCTCCTCTTCTTCCACGCTCCCCCGTCCTCCTCTTCCTCCACGCTCCCCCGTCCTCCTCTTCCTCCACGCTCCCCCGTCCTCCTCTTCTTCCACGCTCCCCCGTCCTCCTCTTGCTCCACGCTCCCATGTCCTCCTCTTCCTCCACGCTCCCATGTCCTCCTCTTCCTCCACGCTCCCATGTCCTCCTCTTCCTCCACGCTCCCATGTCCTCCTCTTCCTCCACGCTCCCATGTCCTCCTCTTCCTCCACGCTCCCATGTCCTCCTCTTCCTCCACGCTCCCATGTCCTCCTCTTCCTCCACGCTCCCATGTCCTCCTCTTCCTCCACGCTCCCCCGTCCTCCTCTTCCTCCACGCTCCCCCGTCCTCTTCTTCCACGCTCCCCCGTCCTCCTCTTGCTCCATGCTCCCATGTCCTCCTCTTCCTCCACGCTCCCCCGTCCTCCTCTTCCTCCACGCTCCCATGTCCTCCTCTTCCTCCACGCTCCCATGTCCTCCTCTTCCTCCACATTCCCCTCTCCTCCTCCAGAATTTTCAGATTGCAGCTTATCTTGAAAAATAAAAGGATCGGCAATGAGAAATCCAAAAGGCCCCCACCTTTGGGAAAAATCTGATATCATCTGTTGGGGGAGAGATTGGAAGCCTCCATAAACATTACATTGTAGGCTGATCCTACAGATAGCAGGTTCATCCGCCTTTAGTGTAATGTGTATAGGGGTCTTACCGTAAGAGTCTATCCCTATCCATCTGACTTTAGTATAATGTGTATAGGGGTCTTACCGTAAGAGTCTATCCCTATCCATCCAACTTTAGTGTAATGTGTATAGGGGTCTTACCGTAAGAGTCTATCCAACTTTAGTGTAATGTGTTTAGGGGTCTTACCGTAAGAGTCTATCCCTATCCATCCAACTTTAGTGTAATGTGTATAGGGGTCTTACCGTAAGAGTCTATCCAACTTTAGTGTAATGTGTCTAGGGGTCTTACCATAAGAGTCTATCCCTATCCATCCAACTTTAGTGTAACGTGTCTAGGGGTCTTACCGTAAGAGTCTATCCAACTTTAGTGTGTGTATAGGGGGTCTTACCGTAAGAGTCTATCCCTATCCATCCAACTTTAGTGTAATGTGTCTAGGGGTCTTACCGTAAGAGTCTATCCCTATCCATCCAACTTTAGTGTAACGTGTATAGGGGTCTTACCCTAAGAGTCTATCCAACTTTAGTGTGTGTATAGGGGGTCTTACCGTAAGAGTCTATCCCTATCCATCCAACTTTAGTGTAATGTGTCTAGGGGTCTTACCGTAAGAGTCTATCCCTATCCATCCAACTTTAGTGTCATGTGTCTAGGGGTCTTACCGTAAGAGTCTATCCAACTTTAGTGTAATGTGTCTAGGGGTCTTACCGTAAGAGTCTATCCCTATCCATCCAACTTTAGTGTAATGTGTCTAGGGGTCTTACCGTAAGAGTCTATCCCTATCCATCCAACTTTAGTGTAATGTGTCTAGGGGTCTTACCGTAAGAGTCTATCCCTATCCATCCAACTTTAGTGTAATGTGTATAGGGGTCTTACCGTAAGAGTCTATCCCTATCCATCCAACTTTAGTGTAATGTGTATAGGGGTCTTACCGTAAGAGTCTATCCCTATCCATACAACTTTAGTGTAATGTGTATAGGGGTCTTACCGTAAGAGTCTATCCCTATCCATACAACTTTAGTGTAATGTGTATAGGGGTCTTACCGTAAGAGTCTATCCAACTCTACTGTAATGTGTATAGGGGTCTTACCGTAAGAGTCTATCCCTATCCATCCAACTTTAGTGTAATGTGTATAGGGGTCTTACCGTAAGAGTCTATCCCTATCCATCCAACTTTAGTGTAATGTGTATAGGGGTCTTACCGTAAGAGTCTATCCCTATCCATCCAACTTTAGTGTAATGTGTATAGGGGTCTTACCGTAAGAGTCTATCCCTATCCATACAACTTTAGTGTAATGTGTATAGGGGTCTTACCGTAAGAGTCTATCCAACTCTACTGTAATGTGTATAGGGGTCTTACCGTAAGAGTCTATCCCTATCCATCCAACTTTCGTGTAATGTGTATAGGGGTCTTACCGTAAGAGTCTATCCCTATCCATCCAACTTTAGTGTAATGTGTATAGGGGTCTTACCGTAAGAGTCTATCCCTATCCATACAACTTTAGTGTAATGTGTATAGGGGTCTTACCGTAAGAGTCTATCCAACTCTACTGTAATGTGTATAGGGGTCTTACCGTAAGAGTCTATCCCTATCCATCCAACTCTACTGTAATGTGTATAGGGGTCTTACCGTAAGAGTCTATCCCTATCCATCCAACTTTAGTGTAATGTGTATAGGGGTCTTACCGTAAGAGTCTATCCAACTCTACTGTAATGTGTATAGGGGTCTTACCGTAAGAGTCTATCCCTATCCATCCAACTTTAGTGTAACGTGTATAGGGGTCTTACCGTAAGAGTCTATCCAACTCTACTGTAATGTGTATAGGGGTCTTACCGTAAGAGTCTATCCCTATCCATCCAACTTTAGTGTAATGTGTATAGGGGTCTTACCGTAATAGTCTAGCCCTATCCATCCAACTTCAGTGTAATGTGTATAGGGGTCTTACCGTAAGAGTCTATCCCTATCCATCCAACTTTAGTGTAATGTGTATAGGGGTCTTACCGTAAGAGTCTATCCAACTCTACTGTAATGTGTATAGGGGTCTTACCGTAAGAGTCTATCCCTATCCATCTGACTTTAATGTAATGTGTATGGGGGTCTTCAGAGTCTATCCCTATCCATCTGACTTTAGTGTAATGTGTATGGGGGTCTTCAGAGTCTATCCCTATCCATCTGACTTTAGTGTAATGTGTATGGGGGTCTTCAGAGTCTATCCCTATCCATCTGACTTTAGTGTAATGTGTATAGGGGTCTTCAGAGTCTGTCCCTATCCAGTGCCCATGTATATTGCATGATATTGAGGATGTGCGCTCACATGTTGCAGGTGGCGGTGCTCTGCCGGGGTCTATTGTGTAATAAGAGGGAGCAGAGCTCTGACATCTTCATATATTCTGCATTTTGTCACTTTTTTCTCATGTTCCCAGTATAAATATTAAAGCTCAGACAAGGCAACCGAAGGAAGATCCTGTCATCAGGCGGCGCCGTCATCCGGTCAGATTCCGCTCCTTCTCGTAAATAATGACTACATTTCACTCTAAACAAGCGCGCATTAAAACTTTTATCAACTGAACTGGGACGTGTCTGATTTGAGATGCATGACAACACGACTTCAGAGGTACGCTGGCAGCCGGCGCAGTGGGGGACTCGCTAAAGCTCCTGTAATGGCTTTGAATGGCAGTTAACGCCAACTAAGCTTCCATCCCAGAGTTTTGTGGATCCGCTCTTTGGAGATGGTTTATCAGGGTCGATTATTGACTGTTGTCCCTGAAATCCCCCCTGCAGCCTTAGTCACATGCACGGTATATGCCCCTGACCGGGGGATACGTACCAAAGATATTAAACATCCTTTATCAGGGCAGAAATTCCAAAAAGTTTGGGGTTTTTTTGCAGAAAAATATTAAAAGGTCTATCCAGTACACCATAAGCCAAATATTCACCTACTGGTCCCTCACCGCTCCTCCATACCACTACCGGTGTCCCCGCCGGTCGCTTCCTCTTCCAGCAAGGGACATCACATGGCTAATTGGCTATAGAAGTTACTGATTGGCTGCAGCGGTGTTGTTCCATCGGGGTAGGAAGACTTGACTCGGAGGGAACATCAAGTCTGAAGGAAATCAGTGTCTTTAGATTGGATTCAACGGCCACGTGAGGTCTCCTGAAGCAAAGAGGCCGACGGGTTTCACGGACAGAGGCAAAACGTGGGCCTTAGAGGATCTGGTTTGCAATATACGCTGCCAGCCAAACAGTGGTCATCAGCTGAGGTCAGCGTGCATGTGACTCGGGAAGCATAGCAGAGTGACGTCATGGAACGCCATAGCAGGCACGATGTTTTCAACTGCCGGTCACTGCGCAGGCTACATGGGGGGATGCTGTGCAATGTGATAGCCGAGGGAAGGGGAGTAGAATTTTTTGTTTGTTTTTTATCATGCGTTTGAAGCAGGATGGGGATTATATATACCAGAAAAAGGCCCAGGATAGGCACGTATATACCAGGATGGGGACATATATACCAGAAAGGGGCCCAGGAAAAGGACATATAAATAAGGATGGGGACATATGACAGGATGCGAGACATATATACCAGTATACCTACCAGGATGGAGGACATTTATACTAGGATGGGGAAGATATATACCAGGATGGAGACATATATACCAGGATGGGGAAGATATATACCAGGATGGGGAAGATATATACCAGGATGGAGAACATATATACCAGGATGGGGAAGATATATACCAGGATGGGGAAGATATATACCAGGATGGAGAACATATATACCAGGATGGGGAACATATATACCAGGATGGGGAACATATATACCAGGATGGGGAACATATATACCAGGATGGGGAACATATATACCAGGATGGGGAACATATATACCAGGATGGGGAACATATATACCAGGATGGGGAACATATATACCAGGATGGGGAACATATATACCAGGATGGGGAACATATACATGGGGGGGACGCCGCACAATGTGATAGCCGAGGGAAGGGGAGTAGAATTTTTTTTTATCATGCGTTTGAAGCAGGATGGGGATTATATATACCAGAAAAAGGCCCAGGATAGCGACGTGTATACCAGGATGGGGACATATATACCAGAAAGGGGCCCAGGAAAAGGACATATAAATAAGGATGGGGACATATGACAGGATGCGAGACATATATACCAGTATACCTACCAGGATGGAGGACATTTATACTAGGATGGGGAAGATATATACCAGGATGGAGACATATATACCAGGATGGGGAAGATATATACCAGGATGGGGAAGATATATACCAGGATGGAGAACATATATACCAGGATGGGGAAGATATATACCAGGATGGGGAAGATATATACCAGGATGGAGAACATATATACCAGGATGGGGAACATATATACCAGGATGGGGAACATATATACCAGGATGGGGAACATATATACCAGGATGGGGAACATATATACCAGGATGGGGAACATATATACCAGGATGGGGAACATATATACCAGGATGGGGAACATATATACCAGGATGGGGAACATATATACCAGGATGGGGAACATATATACCAGGATGGGGAACATATATACCAGGATGGGGAACATATACATGGGGGGGACGCCGCACAATGTGATAGCCGAGGGAAGGGGAGTAGAATTTATTTTTTTTATCATGCGTTTGAAGCAGGATGGGGATTATATATACACCAGAAAAAGGCCCAGGATAGCGACGTGTATACCAGGATGGGGACATATATACCAGAAAGGGGCCCAGGATAAGGACATATAAATAAGTATGGGGACATATATGACAGGATGCGAGACATATATACCAGTATACCTACCAGGATGGAGGACATTTATACTAGGATGGGGAAGATATATACCAGGATGGGGAACATATATACCAGGATGGGGAACATATATACCAGCATGGGGAACATATATACCAGGATGGGGAACATATATACCAGCATGGGGAACATATATACCAGCATGGGGAACATATATACCAGGATGGGGAACATATATACCAGGATGGGGAACATATATACCAGGATGGGGAACATATACACCAGGATGGGGAACATATATACCAGGATGGGGAACATATACACCAGGATGGGGAACATATACACCAGGATGGGGAACATATACACCAGGATGGGGAACATATACACCAGGATGGGGAACATATACACCAGGATGGGGAACATATACACCAGGATGGGGGACATTTATACCAGGATGGGGAACATATACACCAGGATGGGGGACATTTATACCAGGATGGGGAACATTTATACCAGGATGGGGTACATTTATACTAGGATGGGGTACATTTATACCAGGATGGGGGCATATATATCAGGATCGTGTTTATATATACCAGGATGAGGCCCAGGATGGTGTAATATTTACCAGGAAAGGAGACATTTACAAGGATGTGGCCCAGGATGGGGACATTACACCAAAATAGGGGACATATTTTCCATGAAGAGGCCCAGGATGGGAAACATTATTTTATAATGAACGGGAGGGTGTGGGAGGGGGGACTTTTGTCTTTATAGGATGTAGAATGCTACAAGGGGGGGAGCCCAGGTCCAAATTTTATCATAGCAATCCCTGTGCAGACTCTAGACAAGTGGGAAATGGATTCTATCAACCGGTTAATTTTAAGGAAAAGATATCCAACAGTATTCCTTACCTGTGGACGACAGCCCGTGGTGCATGTAGCTCGCCCCCATCCTGGTGGTCAAGGCAAACCATGAAGAACTCCAAAAAATCTTGTAAAGTCGATAACCTTTGAAACGGGTAAAGAGCAGGTAAGTGATTATTCTTCATAGCGCTCCATAGCTGGTACATTAATATTTTACATGACGCCCCTTATTCCTGCCTCAATAGTTGGACTCTCTTACCTAGGGTCATGGAGACAAGAATGGCACATGCAAATCCTGCCCGACAATAGTCCACAAGGTATATTACACAAAAAAGATCACCCCCTGCTGGAAATCAGTGGACACTGCAGCGTCATGCCATCTTGGCACCTTTTCTCCAATATTTTTGGACTTTTTTTATCCCCATGCTTCTATTATATCTGAAATTAGTTACTTTTCCAAGTTTTATGTCCATAATCAGTAAGAAAGCAGTATCCAAGCAAAGATACAGTGCCTTTGAAAAAGTTTTCATACCCCATGAATTTGTCAACAATTGCTTTGATTAAAACCGTTCCGTTGTAGCTCGGATGTGTCTCTGCGATATTTGGTGGAGCACTCGGTTCATGAAAAATCACGGATATGTAAATGACCCCCATAGACTATTACACGGAAAGCACTGGTACAAACCAGAAAATCTGACGTCTAAATGAGCCATTAGGTTGAGAATGAGTTAACTGAGAATCTATCATTGAGCTCATTCTAGAAGAAGAATGAGTTAACTGAGAATCTATCATTGAGCTCATTCTAGAAGGAGTTAACTAAGGATCTATCATTGAGCTCATTCCAGAAGCAGAAAGAGTTAACTGAGAATCTATCATTGAGCTCATTCTAGAAGGAGTTAACTGAGAACCTATCATTGAGCTCATTCTAGAAGCAGAATGAGTTAACCAAGAATCTATCATTGAGCTCATTCTAGAAGGAGTTAACTGAGAATCTATCATTGAGCTCATTCTAGAAGGAGTTAACTGAGAATCTATCATTGAGTTCAATCTAGAAGCAGAATGAGTGAACTGAGACTATCATTGAGTTCATTCTAGAAGCAGAATGAGTGAACTGAGAATCTATCATTGAGTTCAATCTAGAAGCAGAATGAGTGAACTGAGAATCTATCATTGAGCTCAATCTAGAAGCAGAATGAGTTAACTGAGAATCTATCATTGAGTTCAATCTAGAAGCAGAATGAGTGAACTGAGACTCTATCATTGAGCTCATTCTAGAAGCAGAATGAGTGAACTGAGAATCTATCATTGAGCTCAATCTAGAAGCAGAATGAGTGAACTGAGAATCTATCATTGAGCTCAATCTAGAAGCAGAAGGAGTTAACTGAGAATCTATCATTGAGCTCAATCTAGAAGCAGAATGAGTGAACTGAGACTCTATCATTGAGTTCATTCTAGAAGCAGAATGAGTGAACTGAGAATCTATCATTGAGCTCAATCTAGAAGCAGAATGAGTGAACTGAGAATCTATCATTGAGCTCAATCTAGAAGCAGAATGAGTGAACTGAGAATCTATCATTGAGCTCAATCTAGAAGCAGAAGGAGTTAACTGAGAATCTATCATTGAGCTCATTCTAGAAGGAGTTCACTAAGGATCTATCATTGAGCTCAATCTAGAAGCAGAATGAGTTAACTGATAATCTATCATTGAGCTCATTCTAGAAGCAGAATGAGTTAACTGAGAATATATTATTGAGCTCAATCTAGAATGAATTAACTGTGAATCTATCATTGAGCTCATTCTGGAAGAAGAATGAGTTAAATGAGAATCTATCATTGAGCTCATTCTAGAAGGAGTTAACTGAGAACCTATCATTGAGCTCATTCTAGAAGCAGAATGAGTTAACCAAGAATCTATCATTGAGCTCATTCTAGAAGGAGTTAACTGAGAATCTATCATTGAGCTCATTCTAGAAGGAGTTAACTGAGAATCTATCATTGAGTTCAATCTAGAAGCAGAATGAGTGAACTGAGACTATCATTGAGTTCATTCTAGAAGCAGAATGAGTGAACTGAGAATCTATCATTGAGCTCAATCTAGAAGCAGAATGAGTTAACTGAGAATCTATCATTGAGCTCATTCTAGAAGCAGAATGAGTGAACTGAGAATCTATCATTGAGTTCAATCTAGAAGCAGAATGAGTGAACTGAGAATCTATCATTGAGCTCATTCTGGAAGCAAAATGAGTGAACTGAGAATCTATCATTGAGCTCAATCTAGAAGCAGAATGAGTTAACTGAGAATCTATCATTGAGCTCATTCTAGAAGCAGAATGAGTGAACTGAGAATCTATCATTGAGCTCAATCTAGAAGCAGAATGAGTGAACTGAGAATCTATCATTGAGCTCAATCTAGAAGCAGAATGAGTGAACTGAGAATCTATCATTGAGCTCAATCTAGAAGCAGAAGGAGTTAACTGAGAATCTATCATTGAGCTCATTCTAGAAGGAGTTCACTAAGGATCTATCATTGAGCTCAATCTAGAAGCAGAATGAGTTAACTGATAATCTATCATTGAGCTCATTCTAGAAGCAGAATGAGTTAACTGAGAATATATTATTGAGCTCAATCTAGAATGAATTAACTGTGAATCTATCATTGAGCTCATTCTGGAAGAAGAATGAGTTAAATGAGAATCTATCATTGAGCTCATTCTAGAAGCAGAATGAGTTAACTGAGAATCTATCAATGTGCTTATTCTAGAAGGAGTTAACTGAGAATCTATCATTGAGCTCATTCAGATGGGGAAGTTGAACTCTTTCGGTCATTTTCTGAGCTCCTCTCAGCTGATTTATGACCACATCAAAGTTGAGCTGAACTTTGATGTGGTCATAAATCAACACAGAAAGAAATAGACAAACTCCCTGCCAGAGCAAGCCCACTGATGGATTCTCAGTTAACTCATTCTGCAGAAAAACAAAGCCAAATGATACATCATTGTTAAAGAAATCCAATTGCACACAGAATTAATGCTAAAAACACATTCGGCCACAATAAACTTTACGATCAGGACATTAGGCTATACGTCTATATAGGTGCTGCATCGGTCACATTGCCCATCTGCAAAAGCAAGAAGCCAAGCTGGATCTTTACTGTTAAAAAGATACTTTAATGAAAAAAAAAAAAGCTAAAAAATAGTAAAAATGCTAAAAAATAAAATAAAAAAATCGCTGGGCTACCTGCTAACAACTGGTTTGTTAGTTAATAGCTACAGGCAAGGCCAAAGTCAGTTAATACTCCAGCTGTCCGGCCATTAACTGCAGTAAAGACTGATTTTTAGAAGGCTATTGCCGTGATAAAATATTCTCAAAAGATTATACCCGCAATAATGTGCAGAAAAAAAACCTGCGTATTAGTGGTTCCAGTCTAACTGTATGGCTGCATTTGAAAAATTGGTCATTCCCAAACGGTCTATAACCCATTTTCCTACAGTCAAAAGCAAGTTGAGCTCGGCTGACTTTATAGTATCAGGCAATAAAAATATTGGCGAGGTTAAATTGTCAGTGTATTACGGCATTAACTATTATATCACTGTGTTTAATTTGGCTGTTTGCGGAATCTATGATTATTTAATGTGGAAGTAAGAAGCTAAAAACTCCGTCGCCCCTTCCCCCCCCCCCCCCCCCACTAAAATTAAATGCACATATTTCAGGCCGGTAAATGGATTCTTTGTACGATGTTGTTCCAGCGACCGGCCCTTGTTCTACTCGATATATTTACATTCAATGTGTGACATTATTCCTTTTATAATTTATAAGGAGCCGGATCTGTTCGCTCGCTCACTGGGTGAAAAGTCTCGTTATTGAAGCTCACGGGGGGAAAAAAACCTTGTAATAAAAGGCATTTCGAAGGGCACGGGTAGGTGATGTATTCTTGCGGTGGCGGCAATAAGACTGGCAGGTGGGTAGTTTGCATCGAGATTAATATGTTTGGCTGGAAGGTGGAATTAAGAAGGTCTGTCGGAGCCAAGGAGTAATATTAAAAAAAAATATATATATTATATATATATATAAAAATATATACACAGACACACACACTGTATATTTGATTATATACTGTTCTCGGGGACGAGCTACGTTTAACCAAGGGGGAATGTGACGCCCCTGAACTAGTCAGGGTGTCACAGGGAGCTGCACCCTCTTTTCTTCCTGGTGCAGAACCCACCCTCCATGGTTCTGGGATCCTGAACTTTGATGTTGCTCCATCAGCATTCAAACCCTAGTCACCTTACACCACACCCTATGCCAGGCACACCAGTGGGGTGGTCTAGCTGGAATAGGGCCACCTGCCTAGGGGTCAGACAGACTGGTGGGAGGAACTTAGTTGAGTTGAGTGGTAGCCCTCAGAGAGTGAGGACGTAGGGGAGTTGGAGCTCCCTGAGAGACATTGGCTAGGTCGCAGACGGTGGTCTGGGACCGGAGGAGTTGGAGACCCGGTCGCATGGTATTAAAGAAAGGAGCCAGACTTAGTTTTGGGGAACGGCGGGCACCGGAGTACCTAGTAACCGAACCGGTACCGAGCACGGCGGGGTACTGGACCCTGGATCAGGGAGTAGCTTCACGAAACCTGATAATTAACCTGTGGAGGATCATATTTCTATGAACTGTCCCCAAGAGCTCAGAGATCGAAGGCATCAACACAACGAGGGGGGTAGGGCTTTCCAGCTTATGCAGCCCACTGAGATCCCAAGTGTCAGCCATCAAGAGCACAGCTCCTATACCCAAGTGTAGGGACCGGGACCCTGAAAGGTTCAGGCCGAGGGGTCACTCAGTACATCTAACAATAGTGCACGGAGGCAAGGTACCGACCACCCGCAACATCAAAGGGAGCGGATTCCCAGACGGGCTCCCCCAGAGAGGCAGCAGCACCCAGAGACTTGGTTTACCTATTTTCTGCATGGTGAGTGAGGCTCTCCGTATCTCAGTAACCCGGGGTCATCATGGCATTACAGGGACCCGATCGCCAGGGAGAGAAGTTATTCCACTCCCTGCCCCCTGGATGCTGCGATCGCATTGATCACAGCATTCAGGGGGTTAAACTGCCGGGAGAGGCGCGGACACCGCTCCAGGCAGTGAGAGCCGGGTCCTGGTAAAGATTGGGTGGTAAGAAACATTTGCATAGTCTTCGTCCAACAGCGAAAAAGACTAAAAGGGCATCAGCGTCATTAAAAGTTATCACCTTTTCAGAATAGAGTGAAACATAGTTAAATAGTTAATATGGTTGGAAAAAGAGGCACAAATCCATCAAGCGCAGTCGAGAGATGGGAGATGGTGAAAACTTGCGGATTTGTTGGGGTTCAACCACTGGGACTTCCACTGGTCCTGGTAATGCTGCTCCGATACAAAACAAGTAGGGAGATGCACTTATAATGCTTGCCGGTGTGAGCACGAAACTAGTGGATTCACTGGACCAAAAGGCACCGATCACTGGCCTGGAGGAGCGAACTAGAACAGCTACCGAGTCTTCACTAAACCCATAGAAGGTGGCGATAGACACACATGCTGGGAGATAGCCGACAGAGGGCAGCCCCAGAGGATCAATGGTACCATGGCAGATGGTGCCACGGACACAGTCTCTGGTGTTAGAAGCAGCAGCAGCGGCTATCAAAGGAGTTGGCCAGCATGGGTACTTGCAGCAGTGGCTATCGAAGGAGGCTACCGGCGTGGATACTAGCAGCAGTGTATATTGTAGGAGGCAGCCGGCGTGGATATTTGCGGCAGCGGATATCACAGGAGGAGGCCAGCATGGATACTTGCAGCAGCGGCAGCAGATATAGGAGGCGGCCGGCATGGATACCTGTAGCAGCAGCAGATATCGTAGGAGGTGGACAGCGTGGATACTTGCAGCAGTGGCAGTGGATATGGTTGGAGGCGGCCGGCGTGGATTCCTGCAGCAGCGTCAATCGTAGGAGGCAACCGGCATAGATACTTGCAGCAGCAGATATCACAGGATGCAACCGGCATGGATACTTGAAGCAGTGGCAATCGTAGGAGGTGGGTGGCCTGCGTATATACTTGCAGCAGCGGCGGTAGATATCGTAGGAGCAGCGGACTTTTCAGGCACTGAAACACAGATAGGAATCAGCAGTAGCACACAGCACAGTAACAGCAGCAGCACAAAAAGGACCTGAGAACTAGCAAAGTATAGAACTAATTGCCCAGGCACCTCCCTGAAGGGGAAGGTGCCTTGAAAACCTGATTCCTCTCAGCCATGCTGAAAGGCACTTCCGGGTCAGGGTGTACTGACTCTTTATGAAAAAGGGGTGTGTGCATGCAGGCACCCTACAGGTACTCCTGAACTTCTGTGTGGTGTTCGCAGGCCCTGGAAGACAGCAGCAGGAATCGGGGATGGAGCAGTCAACACTAGGTGGCCGGGGAAAGTAAAAGTGCCAGTAGGGTGGGGGGCAGGACAGCATGGTGACGCCGGTATGGGCTCAACAGCACTGAACTGTTTGGTCACGGCAAGGGTTCACCGAGCTCCTGTGCTTGGTGTGAACAGTCATTTTGAGTTGACAGATTCCCATATATCTTAAAAGGATACAATGCGACATGGTTACCCCCTAAAGCATCTTACCAGCTTTCATTTATGCTAAAGCAAGGAGGAATATTGTTTAGCCCCTTCACATCCGGAAACCAAAAAGCGTCTGGTCCCCAAGGGCAAAACTTGATGTGCAAAATCCCACAAGTGCATTTATACAATCGAATGATTATAAATTGTCCTTATTGTCAAAGTCAATACGGTGTGATAATATCCAAAAGAGAATTTTAAGCGAATAATAATTAGGACATTATAATCTCCTGTTTTTTAATATGACTCGTCTACGTCGGGGCTTGCAGGAACATTTGCATTTTTTTGTCAATCTGGTCAACTCTATCTAATATGAATCAGCTTCTAAACAAACACCATCAAATATTCAGAAACTGTTCCATTGTTCTGCGCCCGTCGTATATTTTCCGTCTAATAAATTGAAATTCACTGTTTTACATGATCTTCATATATTTGGCAAGCGCGATAGAAAAATTACAGATACAATAAATAATTTGTATTTACATTTCTTTAGCTATGGTAATATTGTACTTTAAAAGGCACGATAATAAATCAATATTATGTACTTCAATATAATGGTCTAATGCAATTTCGGTTTTTGAATATGACAATCAGAGGAATAAAAGTTTCTGGTTGAAAGCAGAGAACCGGAGAAATCATTTCAAATGAAACATTGAAATAGATTGGAAATATATTCTACCTCTCTGTGCGCGAATGTCTGGAGATCAACGTAATGTCTCGAGATCAACTATCATAGTCGAGCTTCAAACAAGTCACTTCTGAGATGGTGGAGATTCCTAAGGCCAAGACATTAGTCACAACCGGGGGTAAATCTGTATCGAAAAGAGAGGCGTCCTCCCCGTTTAGGCAAACGTCTAAATTAAACCTTCACTCAACACATAGGGCGACGATGATCATGTGGACTATCGTTCAACGCTTAGGTTCTACCATCAAGGGGTAACAGCTACCACCCAATGTTACCCTCAAGGAGGCAAAGAGTCACTCAAGTAGCCCAAGAAACTTTCTTTGTCAAGATATGAATCTAAAATTAAAGAACCGTTTTCCATGGAAGATCAACTACGTAGGGTTCGTTATGGTCTACAACACTTATTGATGAAGGTAGGAATCGTTCAATGGACCCCAAAGAGCATGATAATCACACCAAGCTACCCTCAAGTAGATGAATACAGTAGTTATTTCAGTTGTGCAAGGAAACTTTGTTTATCAAGATATGAATCTAAAATGAAAGAACCTATATATGGAAAAGTTTTCCATGGAAGATCAACTACGTAGGGTTCACTATGGTCTACAACACTTTATTGATGAAGGTAGGAATCGTTCAATGGACACCAAAGAGCATCATAATCATACCAAGCTACCCTCAAGTAGATGAATACAGTAGTTATTTCAGTTGTGCAAGGAAACATTGTTTATCAAGATATGAATCTAAAATTAGACAGTTGGAACAGTTTTCCATGGAAGATCAACTACGTAGAGTTCACCACTATTATTGGAGGTAGGAATCATTCAATGGACACTAAGGAGCATCATATCTACACCAAGGTACCCTCAAGTAGATGAATACAGTAGTTATTTCAGTTTATCCAAGGAACTTTCTTTATTAAGATAGGAGTCTAAAATTAAAGAAACAATATAGAACAGTTTTCCCATGAAAGATCAACTATATAGAGTTCACCCCTATTGACGGAGGTAGAAATCAATGGACAGAAAATACCACCAAGGAGCTTCAAAGCCACACCAACCTACCCTCAAGTAGATGAATACAGTAGTTATTTCAGTTGTACAAGAAACTTTCTTTATCAAGACATGAATCTAAAATTAAAGAATTGTTTTCTATGGAAGATCAACTACGTAGGCTTTGCTATGATCTACAGCACTTTATTGATGGAGGTAGGAATCATTCAATGGACGGAAAATCACACCAAGAAGCATCAATCCACATTGAGCTATCCTCAAGTAGATGAATGCGGTGGTTACTTCAATTGTCCAGGAAACTTTGTTTTTCAAGATATAAATCTAATATGAAAGAACCAATATAGAACCGTTTTCCATGGGAGATATACTAAGTAGAGTTCACCACTATTGTTGGAGGTAGGAATCGTTCAAGGGACAGAAAATACCACAAAGGAGCATCAAATGTACTAGACACTATCCTCGATTAGGTGAATATTATTTCATTTGTCCAAGAGACTTTCTTCACCAAGAAATAATAAAGGAACGTAATTGGTGACATTGTTCCCTTTTCCCATCTTTTCTATCTGGCCCAGACTAACATGATAACTTTTTCCAGCCATGAGGAGTCTACAGAGATTACATCAAAGACACATTTGACTCCTCTCAATTCCATATCCGTTCCCATGTATTCTCAAACTACAGAGGCTACTTATCCTGCTGATACCCCTGGATGGTAGAACCTTTCATTGGGGTAACAGCCCCAACCAATGTTCCCTCTCAAGAAGGCAAAAAATCACTCAAGTGTCCCAAGAAACTTTCTATACCAATATATGAATCTAAAATGAAAGAACAAATATAGAACAGTTTTCCATGGAAGATCAAATACGTAGGGTTTGCTATGGTCTACAACACTTTATTAATGCAGGTAGGAATCGTTCAATGGACACCAAGGAGCATCAAATCCACACCAAGCTACCCTCAAGAAGATGAATACAGTAGTTATTTCAGTTGTCCAAGAAACTTTGTTTATCAAGATATAAATCTAAAATGAAAGAACCAATATAGAACCGTTTTCCATGGAAGATCAACTATGTAGGGTTCGCCATTATCTACACTATTGATGGAGGTAGGAATCGGTCAATGGACAGAAAATACCATCAAGGAGCAACAAATATACACCGAGATATCTTCAGGTAGAGGAACAGTTACTTCAGTTGTCCAAGAAACTTTCTTCATCAAGAAATAATAACTCTTGAACTAAAAAGCCAATATTAGAACTCTCCCTCATAAGATCAACTGAAGGTCAACAATTTGGAGTTGTTAGTGATGGCAGTCAACTACTTAAGGCCACGTCACACTAAGCAACATCGCTGCTAAGGAACAACTTTTGTGACGTAGCAGCGATGTTGCTAGTGATGTTGCTGTGTGTGACATCCAGCAACAACCTGGCCCCTGCTGTGAGGTCGCCGGTTGTTGCTGAATGTCCTGGACCATTTTTTAGTTGCTGCTCTCCTGCTGTGAAGCGCACATCGCTGTGTGTGACAGCGATGGAGCAACAACTGAATGTGCAGGCAGCAGGAGCCGGCTTCTGCGGACGCTGGTAACCAATGTAAATATTGGGTAACCAAGAAGCCCTTACCTTCGTTACCCGATATTTACCTTCGTTACCAGCGTCCGCCGCTCTCAGCGGTCAGTGCTGGCTCCTGCTCTCTGCACACGTAGCCACAGTACACATCGGGTAATTAACCCGATGTGTGCTGTGGCTAGGAGTGCAGGGAATAGGGAGCCGGCACTGGCAGTGTGAGAGAGGCGTATGCTGGTAACGAAGGTAAATATCGGGTAACCAAGGTAAGGGCTTCTTGGTTACCCGATGTTTACCATGGTTACCAGCGTCTGCAGAAGCCGGCTCCTACTGCCTGCACACGTAGCAGAGTACACATCGGGTAATTAACCCGATGTGTACTGTGGCTAGGTGTGTAGGGAGCCAGCGCTAAGCGGTGTGCGCGGGTAACCGAGGTAAATATCGGGTTGGTTATCCGATATTTACCTTAGTTACCAAGCGCAGCATCGCTTCCATGCGGCGCTGCTGGCTGGTCACTGGTTGCTGGTGAGATATGCCTGTGTGAAAGCTCACCAGCAACCCGTGTAGCAACGCTCCAGCGATCCCTGCCAGGTCAGGTTGCTGGTGGGATCGCTGGAGCGTCGCTTAGTGTGACATCTCACCAGCGACCTCCTAGCAACTTACCAGAGATCCCTATCAGGTTGTATCGTTGTTGGGATCGCTGGTAAGTTGTTTAGTGTGACTGGGCCTTTAGGTCTTAAGGTACCGTCACACATAACGAGATCGCTACTGAGTCACGGCTTGGTGACGCAGTAGCGATCCCGTTAGCGATCTCGTTATGTGTGACACCTACCAGCGATCAGGCCCCTGCTGTGAGATCTCTAGTCGTTGCAGAATGGTTCAGGCCATTTTCTTCAAAGGTGACGTCCTGGACACATCGCTGTGTTTGACACTGTGTGACCGGGTCACAGTGACTGCTGAGATCGTTATACAGGTCGCTACTGCGACCTGTATTGTTCCTGCATCGCTGGTAAGATCTGACTGTGTCACATCTCACCTGCGACCTCCCAGCGACTTACCTGTGATCCCTATCAGGTCGCATCGTTTTCGGGATCGCTGGTAAGTCGTTGTGTGTGACTGGGCCAAGGGGGCTTTACACGGTAGCGATATCGCTAGCAATTTCTAGCAATAGCAACCGTGTAAGTACCCGCCCCCGTCGTGCATGCGATTGTTTGTGATCGCTGCCGTAGCGAACATTATCGCTACGCAGCGTCACACATACTTACCTGGTCGGCGGCGTCGCTGTGACTGCCGAACAATCCCTCCTTCAAGGGGGAGGGACGTTCGGCATCACAGCGACGTCACCGCAACGTCACTAAGCGGCTGGCCAATCAAAGCAGAGGGGGGGAGATGAGCAGGACGTAACATCCCGCCCACCTCCTTCCTTCCTCATTGGGGCCGGCGGCAGGTAAGGAGACGTTCCTCGCTCATGCGGTGTCACACATAGCGATGTGTGCTGCCGCAGGAGCGATGAACTACAACGCTAAACAACCCTTACCGATTTTTGACTTTGGGACGACCTCTCCATGGTGAACGATTTTCACCATTTTTGAGGTTGCCTAAGGTCGCTGGTATTACACGCTGCGATATTGTTAATGACGCCGGATGTGCGTCACTAACAACTTGACCCCGACGACAAACCATTAACGATATCGTAGCGTGTAAAGCCCCCTTTAAGACAAGACATAAATTACACCTGAAGGGCAAAGGAACCTAATGGAAGACAGATAAAGTTGCCCTCCCTCGGGGCTATTAGCACCAGTTCAGTAACGTGTCTAGATGAATCATGCATTCAACACCATAGACTCATTGTACATTTGTGATAATGATCATCTGGAAGCAAAGCATAGAAGATACCACCAAGGAGTACCAGTTCCCACCACAAGAGATCCTCAGATAGAGGAATTATTGGAGTTCTCCGACAAACTATTTTCGATAAGAAGAAACTCTCATAGTATAAAGGCAATATAGAAAAACTCATCCTTGTAAGACCACGTGGAGATAGAAATGACTTTTTGACTGTGGTAAGAATCAACTACCGTATTTAGGTCTTAATATCAAGACATTTATAACACCTCATGAGTTAAGGAACGTAATTGAATAAAGATAACGTCCTTCTCCTTCGGGGCTATTAACAACAAGACAAGATGAACCACCCAATCAGCACTATAGAATCATTGTGTATTTCTTACAATACTCGTGAACTGGAGTGCCGTGGTGGTATCTTCCATAGAGTCCAGACTTCAAGCCATCCTCAAGGAGATAAGGAGATGTCTTGGTAAACTTCTTTACCAAGACATAAGTTCCAAAGCAGAGGCGTAGCTAAGGGTTCAGCTCAGGAGGGGCAAAACGTCTGAGTGGGCCTCTAATCATATACCTGTGATAGCAACTATGGTGGTGCAACCTAATCGTGGGTACTGAGGAAGCCCAACAGACGACCGGGCTGTTACTAGCAATAAATCTCTAAACAAAGGCCAACACATTAATTACCGCTATATGATGGTCCTGCAGAACATACAAGAGCTTACAGTACAGCTATAGAGGGTGCCTTACAGCTGACACTCTTCCTGGTGACATTGTTCACTTTTCCATCTGGCCCAGACCCACATGACAACTTCTTCCACCCATGACGCATGTACAGCGATTACAACAAAGATACATCTGACTCCTCACATTTCCAGCCCCTTACCGTCTATTCCCAGTCTCCACAAACTCATCGTGATGGTACCCAAATACTGAGCCGATGCTGCCGTATGTGCCCCTATTACTGCACATGCTGTCTGGTACAATAACAATGCTCCTCCTACTAATGCCACTACTGTGCCCCTTACTTGATCATGCCTCCTTTGTGCCCTCTAGATTGTAAAATTGCCCCCTAGAAAATATTAATGCCCTAAAAAAGAACCCTAGAGAAGTGTCCACATTTTGCTCCAATAAAGTAATAATAATGCCCCCAGTGCACATTTGATAATATAGCGCCCCTATAACAATAATGGTTCTTAAGCGCCTACTTAACATTAAATAATGTCCCGAGTCCCCCCCCCCATGTACAGATCCCCCAAAACAATGGTCCACACGCTGTATAATAGCCACCATAAGAGCCAACACACTGTTCAATGTTCCCCACAGTAGCCTCTGCATTGTATAACGGCCTCCATAGTAGCCCCCCCACTGTATGAGGGCCCCTAAACTGTTCAATGGCCCCCAAAGTAGCCCCCACAGTTTATGACAGCCCCTCACATTAGCTGCCCCACACAAGTGTTATAACTAGAGTCTCATGCACCCTGGTGCAAGATTTGGAACTGCCCCCCTTCATTCCCACCCCCTGCATGTTGGTCAGCTGTATGGACCCTTGTAATTTTCTAAATACTATACAGACATATGTGGTGCTCCATCCTTCATTATGTAGTAATATTCCCCATCCTGTACCAACATCCCTTATCATGACCCCCTTCATGGTAAATACGTCCCCATCCTTGGCCCATCATGGTTTATATGTCCCCTATTATAGAACTATCCTGGTATATATATCCCCCATCCTGGGCCCACCCAGGTATATATGTTCCCTATCCTGGTATAAATGTCACCCCTTCTGGTATATATACCCCATGCTGCTATATATGTCCCCCATCCTATTGTATATATTCACCATCCTGGGTCCATCCTGGTATATATTTCCCCCGTTCTGGGACCATCCTGATATATACCCCCCATCTGGGGTCTACCCAGGTATATATGTTCCCATTTTGATTTATCTGCCTGCATCCTGGGCTCAACCTTCTATATCGGTCATCATCTTGGTATATATGTCCCCATCATGGTATATCTGTCCCCCATCCTGGGCCTATGCTAATATACATGTCCACCATCTTGGTATATATTGTTCCCTGTTCTGCATTTAAAAAAAAGTGAGAATAAAAAATATCATATAGTCACCTAATCCACTATCCAGGATCCTGATGGGTCCAGTGCGAGCAGATCATTGTGCTGTCATCACACGCACAGGTCATCAGAGTCCTGGAATTATTATTATTATTATTATTGTTTATTTATAGAGCACCATTGATTCCATGGTGCTGTACATGAGGGGGTTACATACAGAATACATATACAAGTTACAATAGACAGACTGGTACAGAGGGAAGAGGGCCCTGCCCTTGCGGGCTTACATCCTAAAGGATTTTGGGGAGGAGACAGTAGGTGGGGTGTAGGTGGGGCGGCAGCTCCGCACGGTGGTGGGGCGGCAGCTCCGCACGGTGGTGGGGCGGCAGCTCCGCACGGTGGTGGGGCGGCAGCTCCGCACGGTGGTGGGGCGGCAGCTCCGCACGGTGGTGGGGCGGCAGCTCCGCACGGTGGTGGGGCGGTGGCGTCATTGTAGATTATAGGCATTTCTGAACATGGAATGGCGTAATGACATGGCCACGCTGGGACTCTGACTCCTGTACACTGGAGGCTTAAAGATCCTTGGAGTCTACAGAACAGAAAGTGGCACTGCAGGGAGATTTCCAATATAGTTAACAGTGTCGGTAGCTCTGGGTGTACCCCTGTGATCAAGGACCCAGAGCAACTGCCAGATGTATGTGTGACACCCTGGAGAATCCAGGTAGTCCCAAATAAGCCCCTGCATAACATCACCTCCACATTTAGGAACAGCAGCCAACCATGTAAACCCTAGTCACCCCCTTAGGGAAAGTTAGACACACCAGTGGGTATGGCCAGGCGATTGGTGCACACCCACCCAGGGGTTTAGACAGCCCAGGGCGGGAAGACAGTTCAGTTCAGACAGATTCTGTTGAAGTTCAAGTTGAGAGGAGCTGGAGCTAGGTGTAGTCCCAGCAGCAGGAGGAGAGAGAATTCAATTTGAAGGTGCCAGGGTTGGAGCCCTGGTACCGCTGGCTAGGAGGCAGACGGTGGTCTCCGTCAGCAGGTAACGGGAAGACGACTCGGTGGAACCGAGACGTGCCGGGCCAGGGTTGTAGCCTGCTGGTACCGACACGGGGAAACAACCCGGAAACCGTAGCACAAAGGGGGGTACTCGGACCCTGAAGCCAGAAGCCATAACCGACTGGAGCTGGTTAATTAACCGATTGAGGCCAGGATTAGAGGTTCTGTCCCACCCAAAGTCCCTCATAGAAGACAACAGCCCACCAATAGGGGATAAGCGGCCACCGCCAGGGCCCATATATCCCACGGGCCAGCGTCTGCGGGCACGGCTCCTTAGGCCACATCCAGCTGGGAGCGGACTCCTACGTTACATACGGGGAAGTCAGAGACACAGAAAACAGTGCAAGAGAAGGATAGAGACCACCAGCCGGGTGTGGGACCAGAGTACATCCGGCTACGGCACCGGCCACCACCACCTTGGTTTACCAGAGACTCGTGTGTTATTTAACAAAAGTGAGTACACCGACACTCCCTGCGGCCGTCACTCTCCCTGCATCTGAGCCATCGGGTCCCGAGGCCACCATCCCTGCCCACGGAGGGGTTAACAGCTTGCTGTATAACATCTCCCCCGGGTGTCCCGCAACAGCAGCGGTGGTGTCCCACTTCACCACACACAGTGGGTGGCGTCACGAACTCATAACGCACATATACGTCCCCGATCCACTACCCCTTTCAGTTGAAGTGACCGCAAGGCCCCCGGGTCCGGGGACCCTCGAGCCACCCACAGAAGGCTCAGATCCGAGCAGCACTGGCTGCTGGCACGGGGGCGGCACATATGGACCCCCAAACCCCAGTAGCTACGCTATTGTTTCAAAGTGAAAAGTAAATAAAACCTCTTGTAAGATCAACTGGAGGTCTTCTAGCCAGAGTTGTTTTTTGATGGCCGTAGGAATCAACTTAAAGTCAAAAATGTATTCAAGAGGGATAGAGTTGCCCTCCCTCAGGCCTATTCACATCTATAGAGTAGCACATGGCTAAATGGACCAGTCACTTGACACGTTTATGTGTACCAGTGCACATCAGGACGGTATAATTCAATATGTAGAAGGTACCCTTGCAAAGTATCAACAAAGAATTGGCATCTTCAATATGTGGTGCTGGAGAAGGATGTTATCAATACTATTGATGGCAAGAAGAACAAACAAATCAATTTTGAAACAATTCAAACCAGACATGTCATACGAAGCAAGGATCACCAAGCGACGTCTTGCCTACTTTGGACACATCGTGTGAAGAAAGCAATAACTTGAGAAGGACATCATGGTGGAAAGTATAGAAGGAACAAGGCGAAGAGGAAGACAAGCAAACCAATGACTTGATACTACCAACGTAACGGCAGAGAAGACCCTGGTAGACCTATCTAGGCGGAGAAGACCCTGGTGGACCCATCTAGGAGGAGTAAATCCTAATGGACCCATCTAGGTGGAGAAGACCCTGGTAATCCTATCTAGGCGGAGAACACCCTGGTGGACCCATCTAGGTGGAGAACACCCTGGTGCACCCATCTAGGCGGAGAACACCCTGGTGGACCCATCTAGGTGGAGAACACCCTGGTGGACCCATCTAGGCGGAGAACACCCTGGTGGACCCATCTAGGTGGAGAACACCCTGGTGGACCCATCTAGGCGGAGAAGACCCTTGCAGACCCATCTAGGAGAAGACCCTTGCGGACCCATCTAGGCGGAGAAGACCCTTGCGGACCCATCTAGGCGGAGAAGACCCTTGCGGATCCATCTAGGCGGAGAAGACCCTTGCGGATCCATCTAGGCGGAGAAGACCCTTGCGGACCCATCTAGGTGGAGAAGACTCTAGTGGACCTATCTAGACAGAGAAGACCCTGGTGGACCTATCTAGACGGAGAAGAATCTGGTGGACCTATTCAGGCTGCACAAGATTAAACTTCCTACAGAGCGTTCATCCATCAAATCACTATGGTCTGGATTTGAGCCAAAGACTGTTGAAAAAAATAAACCTTGACAAGCACCAGTTGCCACCTCACACTATCATAAAGTAGCAATTATTCACTCAAATTAATCAAGAAACTTTCCTTTAATCTGAAAAGAAAAAGTCACTATAAAAACATATTAACTCAACTAGAGATCAACTACTTAGGACCATTTTGATGGTGGTAGACATTAATAATTTAGGTAAATGTCATGCAAAGATATTATCTACTTTCCAGATGTAATTCCTAAAGGAATGTGTCATGATATGCGGTGTTCTGCTCTCCAGCAGAGCCAATGTGCTGTATTATGCTCCAGGTGACGGGCTTCTTCTTAGCCGCTGGTGTGGGTAGGGGCCTGTGTTCAGGCGCCTCATTTCGGTTGAATTCTCAGCTTCATTAGAGAGCAACTTCACCCAAAATGCTGCCAGTCGTAGTTCCTGCTCTGCAGTGAGTTCTCTGGCTCCCGTGAGTTTTGTTGTTCTGATCTTGCCTCCCTACCTTGGACCTTTGTTACCCTTCTCTGCCCACGCCCCCGACTCTGACGTTATCCCCCTGGCGTTATCCCTCTGACTTCTGACCTCTGACTTGTACCCTGACCTTGGCTCCACTCGCTCCCCATGTACCTTATCTGACCTCTGGCTTGTACTCTGACACCAGCTCTGCTCGCCCCCTGTGTTCCTTATCTGACTTCTGACCACCGGCGTGTTTGACTTCCCTGTCTCTAGTAGCTTCTAGTGACACCTAATGGCATATCTTCACAGATCGTAACTGAAGACATTTAGAGTCGCCCTCCTTCAGGGCTATAAACTGTAAATTAGAATATGGCTACTTAAAAAAAACACCTCACTCAACAACATAGGGTGATAGTGTATTTGAGGCAATATGTAGGATGTGCCACCAAGGAGTACCAGTTTCAATATCTCAAGTAGCTGAATACTCATTTGGGTTTTCCAAAAATCAACTGGAGACCATTCAAGTAATCAGAAATGGATGATCAGTAAATTACCCAAGTCAAATGCCCGGGGTCATAAACTATTCGTCAATAATTCAAGAATATAACACTTTCTACCTTTGTGAATGTTTAGAGAATAATTGCGCCAATGGTGTTATGATCCGGAACCATGGAAGACCACCACAAATCATTGGCAAAAGGTGACAAGAGCATTGGCAACTAATCTGGCCGCCATCCCCTTACTAACCATCACAACTAGAAGTAGCCAAGGGGTGAACTAACATCCTGTGCACCGCGAACCCAGCCGGAGAACTAGCTATCCTAAAGGTAGGAAAGATGAATAACTCTGTGCCTCAGAAAATAGACAAGAATAGCTAGCCCCCCACATTGAAAGACTGCGGTGATATAGGAAAACCACAATACACAGATAGACGATAGAAATAGCAAAAGGTGAGGCCCCCGCTGACTAAAATAGCAAAGGACAGGAAAGAGACTGATGGTGGCCAGAGAAAAACCCTGCAAAATACCAACTTCCTGATAAAAAGGCCCTCAGATCGCACGATCTGAACTCCGTCCTATACCAGGTGCCCTTGTCATACCAATGAACAGAAAACAAGAATCATAACAAAGTCAACAAGCCACAAACACATGGACCCAAAGGAGCTATACTCCAAACAGAACTGCAGGGAGTTCCCCAGCCAAGCAACTGAGGGGGAAAATCCCTGCAAGCAAATAAACTGAAAATAACCACAGCAAATGACAAACCCAGATAAACAAAAGAACCAGACAATAAATAAAGAGCAAGCACTTATCTGGGGAAGATCTGGTGTAGAGCAGGATTAAGCAGGCTGGAGATACAAAGAACAACTGACATCCGGCAACAGCCTGCAATCAGACCAGGATTTAAATAACCGAGAGTTAGCAAAGGAAACACCCACTGCACAACACACCTGGTCCAAGTCCAAACCATTCCTGGTCACCAGAGGGAGCCTCCCAGCAGCCAAAACATAACTAACATTCACAACACAATGGCCATTGATGGGCGGGGATCGGGGTAACTGCTGATGATACCAGTCTACTTAACGTCTGCCCCACTACGAATTAGCATTGATGCGCTGTAACTTCAGGAACAATTAACTGTGATGCTATTTTCCCCATGTAATAACATGCGGTGTAAAGACTTCATTAGGGATCTGTAGGTGTATTTTTGAGAACTTCCGAAATTAGAATTAGAGTTGGAACATTCATATGGAAAAAGCTGGGAACACATCAATTAAATATTTTTTCTGTCAAAAAGTAGAATTGCACGCATTTGATCTAAGAGTTCATATGCTCAAATTGGCTCTGTACCCAAGAAAGTAACACTGGCGGAGCAAGATGGGAGCAGATTCTTCAGAGTATGCAAATATTGTTTGAAATTTTGAATACAGCTTGTTAGAATATAGATTTGTTAGTTTTTGACAAATGTGATAGAACTAAATGTAAAGCGGGCTTTACACACTGCGATATCGGTCCCGATATCGCTAGTGTGGGTACCCGCCCCCATCTGTTGCGCGACACGGGCAAATCGCTGCCCATGCCGCACAACATCGCCCAGACCCGTCATACATACTTACCTGCCCGGCGACGTCGCTGTGACCGGCGAACCGCCTCCATACTAAGGGGGTGGTCCGTGCGGCGTCACAGCGACGTCACTGAGCGGCCGCCCAATAGCAGCGGAGGGGCGGAGCTAAGCGGGACGTAACATCCCGCCCACCTCCCTCCTTCCGCATAGCGGCCGGGAGGCAGGTAAGGAGAGCTTCCTCGTTCCTGCGGTGTCACACTGAGCGATGTGTGCTGCCGCAGGAATGAGGAACAACTTTGTTACTGCTGCAGTAACGATAATCGAGAATGGACCCCCATGTCACCGATGAGCGATTTTGCACGTTTTTGCAACGATGCAAAAATCGCTCATCGGTGTCACACGCAATGGCATTGCTAATGCGGCCGGATGTGCGTCACCAATTCCGTGACCCCAACGAGTTCGCATTAGCGATGTCATAGCGTGTAAAGCCCGCTTAAGGCTGGAGCTAGACGGAGACTTGTTCTGCTAATGGGGGACTAAAGTTGTCTGGTGGCATGTGACCATGACGTTGAGGCTCCAATGTTAATCATCTTAGACTAGGGGTCCACAACCTGTAGCTCGGGAGCCACATGTGGCTCGCAGGCCTGTGGTGTGTGGCTCGTGGCTGTCTGCCAGCTTGGTGCATAAGTATCTAACAGTTATGAAGAGCAGGTCTCCAGATGGTGAATTTTGTGAGTAGGGCCACACAGAAGAGCAGATCTGGATGGGAGTAGGCTGGCATCCCCTGAATCTCTGTATACTACCTCAGTGCGATTTCTGTGGAGAAGCTTTGGCTGTCATTATACCAGTAATGGGGGTTCTGGGTGTCACTACTGTAAGGGGTGGAAGCAGGATATGGCTTGCGATCTTCTCTCAGAGCTGGATGTGGCTCACGATCTTCTCTCAGAGCTGGATATGTGGATATGGCTTGCGATCTTCTCTCAGAGCTGGATGTGGCTCGCGATCTTCTCTCAGAGCTGGATGTGGTTCGCGATCTTCTCTCAGAGCTGGATGTGGCTCATGATCTTCTCTCAGAGCTGGATGTGGCTCGCGATCTTCTCTCAGAGCTGGATGTGGCTCACGATCTTGTCTCAGAGCTGGATGTGGCTCGCAATCTTCTCTCAGAGCTGGATGTGGCTCGCGATCTTCTCTCAGAGCAGGATGTGGCTCACGATCTTCTCTCAGAGCTGGATGTGGCTCGCGATCTTCTCTCAGAGCTGGATGTGGCTCACGATCTTGTCTCAGAGCTGGATGTGGCTCACGATCTTGTCTCAGAGCTGGATATGGCTTGCGATCTTCTCTCAGAGTTGGATGTGGCTCGCGATCTTCTCTCAGAGCTGGATATGGCTCGCGATCTTCTCTCAGAGCTGGATGTGGCTCACGATCTTCTCTCAGAGCTGGATGTGGCTCACGATCTTCTCTCAGAGCTGGATGTGGCTCACGATCTTCTCTCAGAGCTGGATATGGCTCACGATCTTCTCTCAGAGCTGGATGTGGCTCACGATCTTCTCTCAGAGCTGGATGTGGCTCGAGACCCTTTTTCAGAGCTGGATGTGGCTCGAGACCCTTTCTCAGAGCTAAATGAAGCTCTTCAGATCATAAAGGTTGGGGACCACTGTCTTAAGGCCCTGTCACACACAGAGATAAATCTGTGGCAGATCTGTGGTTGCAGTGAAATTGTGGACAATCAGTGGCTGTGTACAATTGGAACAATATGTCCATGATTTCACTGCAACCACAGATCTGCCGAAGATTTATCTCTGTGTGTGATGGGTCCTTAAGACTATGGTTGTCAAGCAGACCATCAAAAAGTGGTAGAATGAAGTGTTGCACATTGCACTTCGTCAACTCTGATCTCTAAATAGAAGAGAACTCAGGGTAGATCTACAGCATCTATGTATTGAAAAGCAAAGTTGGATAAATTACCAATTTTGGCAGAACTGAACGGCTATCAACTCTGAATTTAATGGCCTCACGGTGAAAGAAAAATAAGGTATGTGAGATGTCAACATCTCTGTTCCTTTCTTCCCATGGAAGATAAGAAGCCACCGAGGTGTTTGGCAGCAGCTCACTCCTCGTTCCTCGTACACTTTAGCAAAACTGAACATGTATATGTATGGGGCATCAAGAAAAAGAGATGAGAAAACCCGAACTGTAAAGTTCGAGGTTTGTCCCGTACACGGACTGTTTTTAAAAAAATCAGTGTCAGAGTTCAGAGTTTGGGTGCAGTACGTATGCTAACCACTCGATTGAGCATCAGGGTGCTCGGGTATGCTCGGTGCTCGACCCAGTGCGAGCCACTTGTAGTCTCTGAATGACTCTCACTGGGATAAACAAAAAAACCTGCCCTTCCACCCCTGGAAATTTTTTGTTAAAGGGAACCTGTCACCAGATTTGGCGAGTATAAGCTGCGGCCACCACCACCACTGGGCTGTTATATACAGCATTTTGGAATGCTGTATATAAGAACCGAGGCCACTGTGTAATTGTAAAACACACTTTTATAATACTCACCTAATGGGCGGTGCGGTCTGATGGGTGTCGCGGCTCTCCGGTCTGGCGCCTTCTCTCTGTGGTGATCGCCGTCCTCCTCCTTCTGAGGCATGTGTGCATGACGCGTCCTACGTCATGCACACGCGCCGGCATTGAGGTCCTGCGCAGGCGCACTTTGATTTGCTCTGCTCAGGGCAGATCAAAGTATTGCAGTGCTCATGCGCGGGCGGTCTTTAACCTTTCCTCATGCCTGCATATTGCAGTACTTTAATCTGCCCTCAGCAGGGCAGATCAAAGTGCACCTACGCAGAACTGCAATGTTGGCCTGAGTGGATGACAGACTCGTCATTTACACTGCGCTGGGTAGAAGGAGGATGGAGATCACAGCAGAGAGGAGGCACCTGTCCGGAGAGCAGCGACAGCCATCGGACTGGATCACCCCCCTAGATGAGTATAAGAGTGTTTATGTTCTACAGAATGGCATGGGCTCTTATACACAGCATTCTGGATATAAGAGCTCAGTGGTATTGGCCACAGCTTATAATCGCCAAATAAGGTGACAGGTTCCCTTTAACGGCTGGCTGTATGTGGGCGGAAAGCTTAACTGCCCAATCATTGACTTCCAATGGGGTTTGGGCTCCAGGATCAAGTTCAGGCCAAGTCTGGGTCCTGAATGGAACTTTTTTTTTTTTCAGGCTGAACCCAACAAACTTGAACTTCCATGGGTCCGCTCATCTCTAGTCCAAGAATAGCGTCTAATTGAACAAGTTGATAAGCTTCCAAAATTCCCCCATATAAACCACCTGTCCTAACCAGGAGATGGACCATCCATGATTACTAGGAAAAATTAATCCTGACAAGATTGGAAACATTCAGCCTTCCCCAATATTACGAGGTTGGTGGACACCATGCATTGATGTCTGTAGGAAGACCAATATTGCAAAAAAAAAAAAGTAATCCACTGTGGAGTCCTAATAATTACAATATGTAGTGCCCGGCCCTGGTGCTGCAGCCCCGCACATGCCCGCTTCCAAGGCTCGGCTCTCCTCACTTGTCTGGCGGTCCCAGACATCCTGTTCTTGCCCTGGGGCCTGCCGCAGCCTCTTCCCGTTTTCAGGCCACACGTAGGCCTTCTGCGAGAATCCGAAGGGTGAGCGTGCTGCCACAGCCCCGTTCTTAAAGGTATTTAAGACTGCCTTCCCATAGGGGAGGAACCTGAGCAACGTTGCTTAACCTTAGTGCGCTGCTAGTTATTAGGTCCTATACCCGCTACGGTGTCTAGTTCAGTGTTTTGTGTCCTAGTACCAGTGTCTTGTTCCTCTAACCTGTGACTCTTCTTAGAACCTGCTTGCTGCCACGTCAGAGATTCCACCTCTGTGCTGCCATGTCTGAGTTTCCACCTTCGTGCTGCTACGTCCGAGTTTCCACCTTCGTGCTGCTAAGTTCGAGTTTCCACCTCCGTGCTGCCACGTCCGAGTTTCCACCTCCGGAACGCCACGTCCGAGTTACCACCTCCGGGGCGCCACGTCCGAGTTACCACCTCCGGGACGCCACGTCCGAGTTACCACCTCCGGGACGCCACGTCCGAGTTACCACCTCTGGGACGCCACGTCCGAGTTACCACCTCCAGGACGCCACGTCCGAGTTACCACCTCCAGGACGCCACGTCCGAGTTACCACCTCCGGGACGCCACGTCCGAGTTACCACCTCCGGGACGCCACATCTGAGTTACCACCTCCGGGATGCCACATCTGAGTTACCACCTCCGGGACGCCACATCTGAGTTACCACCTCCGGGACGCCACATCTGAGTTACCACCTCCGGGATGCCACATCTGAGTTACCAGCCACATCTGAGTTACCATCTCCATGCCACCACAGTCTTCACATCTGTGATGCCACGTCTGAGCACACCCATACCAGACATCAGAGACTCAACAGTCCGTCAGAGCAGACTCCACTGGTCCTGGCAGTCGTAGCTAAATGCCCCCTGGGGCTGCGCCTCACAATCCCTGTATATGGGTTAGCTCTAGGTTAGCTCCTCCTGGGGAGTCTGGTGTACGGCCCAGTGGGTCCACTTCCGGACGCTCGCAACCCCTTGGTGACCGTAACACAGTGAAAGACTTCATATTAGGCTACATAACTAGTGATACCATTGTTGATTGAGGTATCAAAAATATCCTACCAACAGAGGACATTGGTGATTGATAGCATCTGCATAATATGAAGAAATATTTTAGTTGCAATTTTTCATAAAATGCTGATTAATTGCATCCAAGGAGAATTAATGGAGGTCACACGACATCATTGACGTGCAGGTAAAAGGCTTCATCTTTGGCACAATACTCCGAAGCTTTGAGCAATGCCTCCTAATAAGCAAGAAGAAAGTGCAGACTTCATTTGAGATTATGGCTTTAAGGTTAGAAATATTACATTGCTTGCGGGCAGCCCAGCAAATATTGTGTATGGTGCAATTACCTTGAAGGAGCTCGTAGAAGCTTCTTGTTTCCTCCGAGATTTTGTTTTAAATGCAAATTGTCTTGTGTTTCTTACTTATACCGAGAGCGTCCTTTACCTTGTTTTCTAAAATTATTTTCTGGCTCTGATTGAAGAACCTTGATGGTCTAAAGTAGAAGCGGCTTCGGTTCTCTGATGTCCCCCCCCCCCCAAATGTAGAAGAGGAAGAAAATGAAATGAGAACTATATGGGGAGGGAGCATTATAATGAATAGCACCTGCTTACAAATTTGATCCCCGCTGTCATGGTTGCACTATGGAAGCCAACATCTGGTTCATTGCTTTGGACTAGTATCATTAGTTTTTCCAATTTTTATAGGTCTCATTTTTTTCTTTGCATTCTGACTTCATATATACATGAAAAAACAAACAAAACTACAAACAAATCTCTACGTGAGAGACTCATACTCATGTGTTTTTCGTTATTTTCAAATATAAAATTTGAACAATACAAAAAAATGGTATATTGTGCATAATTTCACACAAATGCAAAGAAAATCGTGTCAGCTCACCTTCTGAGTACAGAGTCCGGTTTTAGATCTGCCCGGGCAAAGCAGAAAGTCCAACAAAGACTTATCATATAAAATGTGTCTTTTATGTTTCCATTAAAATCATTTGTCAAATGGTCAGACAGCTAAAAAACAGAAAAAGGAGGGGGGGGTGTATGACGCGTTTCGGCCTATGCCTTAGTCATGGTCATGCTACCCAGCATTCCTGCTCGCTCCTCCACGTGGGTTCCTCTGCTGCCCGTCTCCCGGAGTCTGTGTGCGCGTTACAGGACCTCCGGGAGCGCTCCTAGGGAGGGCGCGTGCACGGCTTCTCCTCTCTTAAAAAGGGCCAGCTCGTCACTCCCAGGAAGTGTCTCTCAGTCTATCAGTGAGAGGCAATGCGTATTTAGGGCAATCTCCCACTGGGGGAGGTGCCTGATCAACACCATAGATTCTGTTAGCCAGTTTGATCTGTCTAGTCATATGCCAGGTCATGTGTCCTGTCCCATCCCTGCCTGTCCCGTCTAGTCCCGTATCTAGTCCTATCCTGCCCAATCCTGGTTTCCTTCCCATCCTGCCTGTTGACACCTGGTTCCAGTCCTGTCCTGCCTGTACCTGGCTCCCAGCTCGTCCTGCCGGTCGGTACTTGGGTCGAGCCTGTCCTGCCCATACCTGGCTACCAGTCCGTCCTGACTGTTGGCACCTGGTTCCAGTCCGTCCTGTCTGTTGGCACCTGGTCCCAGCTCGTCCTGCCTGTTGGCACCTGGGTCAAGCCGGTCCTGCCCATACGTGCCTACCAGTCCGTCCTGCCTGTTGGCACCTGTCCCGTCCCTGCCTGTCCCGTCTAGTCCCGTATCTAGTCCTATCCTGCCCGTTCCTGGTTTCCATCCCATCCTGCCTGTTGACACCTGGTTTCAGTCCTGTCCTACCTGTACCTGGTCCCAGCTCATCCTGAGTGTTGGCACCTGGGTCGTGCCTGTCCTGCCTGTACCTGGTCAGAGCTCGTCCTGCCTGTTGGCACCTGGTTCCAGTCTTGTCCTGCCTGTATCTTGTCCCAGCTCGTCCTGCCTGTTGGCACCTGGGTAATGGCTGTTCTGCCTGTTGGCACCTGGTTCCAGTCCCGTCCTGCCTGCCCTATTGGTACTAGAGACTCTGCCTGCTCGTCCTGCTCTGGCCTTGCCATCTGCCTTGCTGATGACTTTGCCTGTCCGTCCTGCCCTGTTGGCGTTAGAGACTCTGCCTGTTCTACCTGCTTTGCGCTACCCTGGTGGTCCCTGCCCGCACTGGAGACTCGGTCCTTCCTGCTCTTGTATCCTCCCCTGTCCTGGGGGTCAGCAGCCACAGTCCCGGTCCTCTACCCCACGTTAGGGTAGACCTGTGGGCCATTGAGTCCACTTCAGCTCCCTGCAGTGCCATCACCCGGCGGCGAACGTGACAGGTGGCAATATTAGCCTTGACCTTTATAATGTGATTGTTTTCTTTCGAGGCACCCACTATAATTAGGGTGCGCCTTTATCCCTGTAAACATGCATTCCTTGTCTTGGTGGTGCACTAAGGACGTCTTTTGCCTCCTCTGTTTTGCACCAAATATTTTTGTGAGCTTACAATCTAATATCTCTTCCCGTTAAACATGGCCATGAAGGAAAAATTGTAAAAAAATGTCTTTTCGAGCACGACTAGTCATCCGTTCCTAACTAGTCATTATTGTAAAATGACCATCGAGCATCTCATCGGTGCCCGGCCACCTCCGATCCGAAAAATGAGACGAAATATATTTTGACTGGTTTATAAAAAAACAACGTGACATAAAGTAATATTCATCTTTGATGAATCCAATATTCTTAGGGAATGATATTAGGCAGTATCTATTATATCTTTCATTGTGTTCCCATCTGCCCTTTTCAGGAGCTAAATTATGTGCATTAGTTCGTAAATGGGCTAATGCCTGTCTGTATTTAGAGGACTGCATGCCGTGAATATATTCTCTGCTTCAAGAAGTAATTGGTAATTACAATGGTCATTTAAGCAATCACTGTCTCTGGTAGATTCATGTCATTCTTAAAAATAACTAGCTCTTAACCTTTGACAGAATTCTACAGAAACTGTTCATCAACACCCACGCTTTGATTAATTTCACACATACACAAACCTGTATCAATAAAAGTGATGGTTTTACATTTGTTAACCAGAGTAATTTGCCTCACTCATCAAAACAGCTTAATATCAGGTATCTGTGAGCTCAAAATCTCATTAGTTTCATTTTATAAACAGTTTTATGGTGCCTCGCCTTGATGAGAAAATCCACCATACATTGCTTCTTTTTTTTTGCAATTTTTTTTTTTTATACCTTCGGCACGTGCAGGACGTCGTCTATATACCTCCTGCCGGGTGCTGCAGAAGAGCAACGTTTTCTTAAGATCAGGTTCGCAGAAAGGTGAAAAGAATGCAATTGTTAAAGACGGGGATACTTATGAACAATCGATGCCCGATTCTGGAGATTGAACCACACCAAACCCAAAAATATAGCACTGGTTGCATCAACCCCATAGAGGGGTTTTTTTGCACCTCTTTTAACAGCCCCATCTTTTAAAGCACTTCTTGCATCAACCCCTGGATGTTCTTTTTGTTGCACCTCTGCCTACAGCCCCATCTCTAAATTAATTTAAAGCACTTTGTGCATCGACCCCCTGGATGTTCTTTTTGTTGCACCTCTGCTTATAGCCCCATCTCTAAATTAATTTAAAACACTTCTTGCATTGACCCCTTGGATGTTCTTTTTGTTGCACCTCTGCTTATAGCCCCATCTCTAAATTAATTTAAAGCACTTCGTGCATCGACCCCCTGGATGTTCTTTGTTGTTGCACCTCTGCTTACAACCCCATCTTTAAATAAATTTAAAGCACTTCTTGCATTGACCTTGCATTGACCCCTTGGATGTTTTGGGGTTTTTTTGCATCTCTGCTGACAGCCCCATCTATACATTTATTTTTCAAGCACTTTGTGCATCGACCCCCTGGATGTTTTTTTTTGTTGCACCTCTGCTTACAGTCCCATCTCTATTTAAAGCACTTCTTCCATCGACCCATCAGATGTTCTTTTTTGTTGCACCTCTGCTGACAGCCGCATCTATAAATTCATTTTTCAAGCACTTCTGGCATCAACCCATTGGATGTTCTTTTTGCTGCACCTTTGCGGACAGCCCCATCTTTAAATTAATTGAAAGCACTTCTTGCAATGACCCCTTGGATGTTCTTTTTTTTTGTTGCACCTTTGCTTACAGCCCCATCTATACATTCATTTACAGCACTTTGTGCATCGACCCCCTGGGTCACCCTTAAAGCTGACATCCACATCTTTAAATTCATTTAAAGCACTTCTGGCATCGACCTATTGGATGTTCTTTTTTGTTGCACCTTTGCTTACAGCCCCATCTTTAAATTAATTTAAAGCACTTCTTGTATCGAACCCTCGGATGTTTTTTTTGTTGCACCTCTGCTTACAGTCCCATCTCTATTTAAAGCACTTCTTGCATCGACCCATTGGATGTTTTGGGTTTTTTTTGGAGCACCTCTGCTTACAGGCCCATCTTTATATTCATTTAAAGGGTTTTTGCAGAATAAGCTTTTTTAACCTTTTAAATGGTCATAAAAGGCAACCCTAAACAATTTTGTGTTTAAAAAAAAATACTGTTGTTCTCGTGTTTCCACAGCTCATGCCAAGACCCCATCTTTTAGCTTCATATTTCAATGTAAATTACATCCCAGGTTAATTTACCCCCCAATGTATGTGTTGTCATTAATGGTGACTTGTCCATATGTCGGCTACAGAACTGTTCGTACAATCACACATAGATGCGCAGTCCAGTGCAAAGAGGTTAGGTGGTTTACCAACAATACAAGAGAGGTGAGGGCAAGGAACTTTTGAAAATGCAGTTTGGAGCTCATTGCTAGAGCTTTAACAGTCCCACAAAACGGGAGCCCCAGTTGAAGTGAAGAAGTTGGTGAAACAGTTGATGAAAAAAAACTCCTCACAAATAGACGAGCAGACGTGTGGAAGTCCGTGTTCTGCTGGTCCAGCTACATTTTTTTTTAAAAAAGATCGTTTTTGGGCCCGGCCTTGACCTGAACTTCATTTGAAGTCACTGATTAGCAGTTCAGGTTTCCACCCATATGCAGAGCCAGCCATAAACAGATCACTTCCGGGTGAAGGTGGGGGGTTTTCATTTTTTTGTGCACACTACATTTGATCACACTGTTGTAACCCCAAGTACGAGACGTTCAAATACTGCAAGTGGCTCACACTGGGCCGAGCACCTAGCGCACCTGAGCACAGCAATGCTCGCATGAGTGGTATGTGTTCTTAAAGCACCCAAACTTTGTTTTCTTGGAGAAGCCAGAATTCGTACCGAACTTCAAATTCACTCACTCTACCCACAAAACTAATTAACTTCCTAGCTATTCATGATGAGCGGGCACTACCATGCTCGGGTACTCCATACTTTCAACTAGTAATGAGTGAGCACTACCATGCTCGGGTGCTCAGTACTGGTAACTAGTGATGAGTGAGCACTACCATGCTCGGGTGCTCAGTACTGGTAACTAGTGATGAGCGGGCACTACCATGCTCGGGGGCTCAGTACTGGTCACTAGTGATGAGCGGGCACTACCATGCTCGGGTGCTCAGTACTGGTAACTAGTGATGAGCGGGCACTACCATGCTCGGGTGCTCAGTACTGGTAACTAGTGATGAGTGGGCACTACCATGCTCAGCTGCTCAGTACTGGTAACTAGTGATGAGCGAGCACTACCATGCTCGGATGCTCAGTACTCGTAGCTAGTGATGAGTGAGCACTACCATACTCGGGTGCTCAGTACTCGTAACTAGTGATGAGCGGGCACTACCATGCTCGGGTGCTCAGTACTGGTAACTAGTGATGAGCGAGCACTACCATGCTCGGGTGCTCAGTACTGGTAACTAGTGATGAGCGAGCACTACCATGCTCGGGTGCTCAGTACTGGTAACTAGTGATGAGCGAGCACTACCATGCTCGGGTGCTCTGTACTCATAGTTAGTGATGAGTGAGCACTACCATGCTCGGGTGCTCAGTACTGGTAACTAGTGATGAGTGGGCACTACCATGCTCGGATGCTCAGTACTCGTAGCTAGTGATGAGTGAGCACTACCATACTCGGGTGCTCAGTACTCGTAACTAGTGATGAGCGGGCACTACCATGCTCGGGTGCTCAGTACTGGTAACTAGTGATGAGCGGGCACTACCATGCTCGGGTGCTCAGTACTGGTAACTAGTGATGAGCGAGCACTACCATGCTCGGGTGCTCAGTACTGGTAACTAGTGATGAGCGAGCACTACCATGCTCGGGTGCTCAGTACTGGTAACTAGTGATGAGCGAGCACTACCATGCTCGGGTGCTCTGTACTCATAGTTAGTGATGAGTGAGCACTACCATGCTCGGGTGCTCAGTACTGGTAACTAGTGATGAGTGAGCACTACCATGGTCGGGTGCTCGGTACTCGTAGCTAGTGATGGGCAAGCACCACCATGCTCGGGTGCTCGGTACTTGTAACTAGCAGTTGGATGCTCGGATGGGTACAATTCGAGCACCCAAGTATGATGGAAGTCAAGGGGGACTGAAGCATTTTTCCAAGAAATCTTCCAGAAAAATGCTGGAGTCCCCCATTGAATTTAATTATACTTGGGGGCTCGAGTCACACCCGTCCGAGCATCCAACTGCTCTTAGTAAGTACCCGAGCATGGTAGTGCTCGCCCATCACTATTAGCTATACATATTTATTACACCAGTACTATGGCATAACAGGATTAGCAGAAATTGGTGTCATATTAGGAAACCCCCTTTAAAGTTGACTAACAGCCCACATTGACACCCTCAGAAGTTCAGAAAGAAGAGATATGGAATATGGTTGGTGGTTAGTTGGGGTCGTACACAAGAGGACAGTTTTAGGTTTTCTTTTCCTAACGGGGTTCTGTTTTTGACATATTGATCCTATATAGTCTATATTTTGTTAAGTGCTAAAGCAACTCTACACTCAAGAACCTACTGGAAGTTCCTACACCTCCGCCTCCGGAGCCCTTGACATAGGTTTAAGATGAATCAGTGATACAAGATTAGAGCAGCAAATTGCTGAATCTTACTCTGGCCACCCTGGCCAAGGCAAGGTGGCATCTTGGCGCACTAGTTCTCAGGTGCCTCCCCCAGCTCTCTGCTACACCCCTGGATTTAAAGGGGCTTTCCAGGACATTGATGAGCTGTCCCTGGCATATATGATCAATAGGGGGACCTACACTGAGCACCTCTATTAAATTCCCGTTATCAGCGGCATTGTGTGCGTTTCAAATGCGTACATTGTATAGTGGCCATTTTTGGGTACTGCAGTCATATAATAGCTTCAGTAGTACCTGTGAATGGCCACTACATGGTATACAGAGCTGTGGTTTTCTGGCTTTATCTAGCCACTAACAGATGATTAGTGGTAATCCGGTTGTCAGACCTTTAAGACTGCATGTCAAACATAGTTCTCTGTTATCAGCCACTTCAATGCTCACTACAAAGGCTACATTTAGAAAGAGGCTGATCAGTCCTCCCGGTTATAACGCTACTGGACTATTATATTCTGCCGATCGAGCCGTTTCCACCCGTCCGGCTCCCTGCAGTAAACCAGCACTCACAGCGTTAACTGTCCTCATCCGTCATGAGCGCCTCGCATCCAAACAATATGACATTTCGCTGCACCCTTGTTGTCTATTGTTTTAGTTTCTAGGTCAATTAAAATGATTTTTTTTTTTTTTGCGACTTCAGAAAAAAAAAAAAAAAGTACGTAATTCAGTTCTTTATCAAAAATGATGGGAGTTTTTTTTTTTTCTTTTTTTTTTTTTTTTCTAATAGGAACATAACAGAATGACATTATCCTGTCCCGGACCTGCAGGGCAAATCTTTTTTGCTGGAACAGTAAGTATTACAAAAAGCTTTCAAAGCATGAATAGATTCTGTGCTATGATCAATTTAAGACTAGACTATCTCGGCATGTTAATATAATTATGTGGAATTATACAAGCGCTCGCATTACTGGGGTAAATCGCGCTGCATCCAGCCGGACCGGCCGCTGTGTTGCAAATTAAGGATGTGCAAATTGGAGGTGCACAGTAGTAATGGAATTGTACAATACCGGGAGATTAGGTTACTGTACAATGTGCATGGCGGTGGACGGCATTTCAATATCCAGACACTATTCTAGGTGTTAATACCCCCAAAAAAGCTAATTTAGAATATGCATAGCAGTATAGACCCCTTGTACATACTGCACCCCAGCTATGGCACCAATTAAATCACTGCAATTCTTGTTTTACTGTGCAGCTCAACCTCTAGAGGGTGCCGAAAGCATCATCATCTATCTACTGTGATGCTAGCCACTAGGTGGCGCTGGATACTATTGCATGCAGTGTGACCGGAGAGGTAGTCAGACAAGCAGGGATCAGAAACCAGGAGGTAACAATAGGACACAGGGAGCAGGCAGAGACGAGATCAAGTTACAAGCCGAGGGTCAGGATTCAAGGAGAGTACGTATAGGGTACAGGGAGCAGGCAGGGACGTGGTCAGGAGAAGGTCCGAGGTCAGAAGCCAGGAGATAACGACAGGACACAGGGAGCAGGCAGAGACGAGATCAAGTTACAAGCCGAGGGTCAGGATTCAAGGAGAGTATGTATAGGATACAGGGAACAGGCAGAGACGAGATCAAGTTACAGGCCAAGGGTCAGGATTCAAGGAGAGTATGTATAGGATACAGGGAGCAGGCAGAGACGAGATCAAGTTGCAGGCCGAGGGTCAGGATTCAAGGAGAGTATGTGTAGGATACAGGGAGCAGGCAGAGACGAGATCAAGTTACAGGCCGAGGGTCAGGATTCAAGGAGAGTATGTATATGATACAGGGAGCAGGCAGACGAGATGAAGTTACAGGCCGAGGGTCAGGATTCCAGGAGAGTATGTATAGGATACAGGGAGCAGGCAGAGACGAGATCAAGTTACAGGCCGAGGGTCAGGATTCAAGGAGAGTATGTATAGGATACAGGGAGCAGGCAGAGACGAGATCAAGTTATAAGCCAAGGGTCAGGATTCAAGGAGAGTATGTATAGGATACAGGGAGCAGGCAGAGACGAGATCAAGTTACAGGCCGAGGGTCAGGATTCAAGGAAAGTATGTATAGGATACAGGGAGCAGGCAGAGACGAGATCAAGTTACAGGCCGAGGGTCAGGATTCAAGGAGAGTATGTGTAGGATACAGGGAGCACGTAGAGACAAGATGAAGTTACAGGCCGAGGGTCAGGATTCCAGGAGAGTATGTATAGGATACAGGGAGCAGGCAGAGACGAGATGAAGTTACAGGCCGAGGGTCAGGATTCCAGGAGAGTATGTATAGGATACAGGGAGCAGGCAGGGACGAGATCAAGTTACAGGCCGAGGGTCAGGATTCAAGGAGAGTATGTAAAGGACACAGGGAGCAGGCAGAGACGAGATCAAGTTGCAGGCCGAGGGTCAGGATTCAAGGAGAGTATGCAAAGGACACAGGGAGCAGGCAGAGACGAGATCAAGTTACAGGCCGAGGGTCAGGATTCAAGGAGAGTATGTATAGGATACAGGGAGCAGGCAGAGACGAGATCAAGTTACAGGCCAAGGGTCAGGATTCAAGGGGAGTATGTATAGGATACAGGGAGCAGGCAGAGACGAGATCAAGTTACAGGCCGAGGGTCAGGATTCCAGGAGAGTATGTATAGGATACAGGGAGCAGGCAGAGACGAGATCAAGTTACAGGCCGAGGGTCAGGATTGAAGGAGAGTATGTATAGGATACAGGGAGCAGGCACAGACGAGATGAAGTTACAGGCCGAGGGTCAGGATTCAAGGAGAGTATGTATAGGATACAGGGAGCAGGCAGAGACGAGATCAAGTTACAGGCCGAGGGTCAGGATTCAAGGAAAGTATGTATAGGATACAGGGAGCAGGCAGAGACGAGATCAAGTTACAGGCCGAGGGTCAGGATTCAAGGAGAGTATGTATAGGATACAGGGAGCACGTAGAGACAAGATGAAGTTACAGGCCGAGGGTCAGGATTCAAGGAGAGTATGTATAGGATGCAGGGAGCAGGCAGAGACGAGATCAAGTTCCAGGCCGAGGGTCAGGATTCAAGGAGAGTATGTATAGGATACAGGGAGCAGGCAGAGATGAGATCAAGTTACAGGCCGAGGGTCAGGATTCAAGGAGAGTATGTATAGGATACAGGGAGCAGGCAGAGACGAGATCAAGTTACAGGCCGAGGGTCAGGATTCAAGGAAAGTATGTATAGGATACAGGGAGCAGGCAGAGACGAGATCAAGTTACAGGCCGAGGGTCAGGATTCAAGGAGAGTATGTATAGGATACAGGGAGCACGTAGAGACAAGATGAAGTTACAGGCCGAGGGTCAGGATTCAAGGAGAGTATGTATAGGATGCAGGGAGCAGGCAGAGACGAGATCAAGTTCCAGGCCAAGGGTCAGGATTCAAGGAGAGTATGTATAGGATACAGGGAGCAGGTAGAGATGTTGTCAGGAGAAGGTCCGAGGTCAGAAACCAGGAGGACACAACAGGACACTGTTGACCCTATAAACACATTTCTTTAGACTAGCCTATCACCTCACTGCACTGATCTAATCTAGACCCTTTCTGCCCTTCATAACAAAAAATGTACTTCCAATTCTTGCCCCTATACCTGTATAAATTCTGCCCAATGACCGGTTCATGCAGCTGGTTTTGAATACCCTATTAAATTGATGGCTGCACCACATATAGCATTTGTATTGTCTCAAATTGTCTGTACATGTCCCTTCTGAATTTGTAAAGCGCTGCGGAATATGTTGGTGCTATAGAAATAAAACTTTATTATTATTATTAGGACACAGGGAGCAGGCAGAGACGAGATCAAGATACAGGCAGAGGGTCAGGATTCCTGGAGAGTACGTATAGGATACAGGGAGCAGGCGGAGACGTGGTCAGGAGAAGATCCGAGGTCAGAAACCAGTCAGGAGGCGGGCAGCACAGAATTAATTACAGTTCAGGATCGAGAAGCCAAGATCAGATAACTGTACACAAATGGGAGCCAAGAGCACTTACTGTGGAACCAGAAACTACGACTGGTGACGTTTCGGGTGAGTATGGTCCCTAATGAAGCAGAGCAATCACCCGGAACGAGGAGCCTCTGAGAAAGCCCCTCCCAGCACCAATGTAGGACCCAGTGCTAAGAAACAACCCGTCCATCAGAGCTCAAGACAAACAGCAGAGCATCTCAACCTGCAAAACGCTCTGTGCGACGAAACAGGCAAATACCGGCTCTGCAGGAGAACACGACAGAGCATCACAGAACACAAGATGCTCCGCAAATCAGAACCGTGACATCTGCCATAGGTGTCCAAATACAAGCTCCCTAGTTATAGCGCCAATTATATCACCATTATTATTGTCTTAAAGGGTCGATATTGAATTGTAGGATTGCAACCTCCAATAGGTGGCAGTAGAGTCCCTGTCCTTTTCCTTTCTGAAGAGGCCAATTTTGCATAGATCTGGTTATACAGTACAGCTCAACCTCTAGCGGGTGCCGTAAGCAGCACCATCTATGTACAGCACTGGTTTCCAAATTATAGCTCACCAATTATATCAATATTATTCTTCAGCTCAACCTCTAGCGGGTGCCATAATCAGTAAGGGTCTCCAACTTGTGGCCCGCCAGCTGAAGGGATAATTATTTTATTCTACTAGTGTTTTCATATTCTACAACTCAACCTCTAGTGGGTCTCCAATCGTGGCTCCTCAGTTGTAGTGCCAATTATTTCATTATAATTCTGGCTTAACGCTACAGCTCAAACTCTAGCGGGTGTCGTAAGCAGTGTCCTCCGTATACAGCACTGGGTTCCCACTTGTAGCTCCACAGCTATAAGGTCAATTAGAGTTGAGCAAAAAGATTGCAGAACTCTGGTCCAGTGACTATAGTGGTAGTCCATGTGTCCTAGACCAGAGCCCTGGGCACATCTTACCATCTTCCGGCAATCCCTCTACTAATTTGTAGGCCCTGCGACATGGCATTGTGGGGCTGTAAAACAGGCGATTGGATGCAAAGACGCAGGCAATGAGGAGGCAGTGGTGACTGAACCAACAAAGGTTTATTAACTATATACAAATCTAGGATTAGAACTTTGAATGTGAGATAAGGCTACAGCATAACAGTAGTAAATCAGATTATTTCACAGTGGATTAATCAGCAGCACAAGTATACAGAATGCAATCACAGTATTATTCTCACCACTAACGGTCACAGTCGGCGTTACCGTACACTAAATCCCTCCAGCAGGGAATCGTCAGCTTCACTCCACTCACCACTGTCATCCACCTATCCAAACAACAACATACAGAGTACAGGCCCCAGCAGGGTCGAAAACACCACTCACTAGGCCGTAAGTCCAAACTGGAAAAAATCTACACACCCTATACTGGCTGGCCACCCTCAAGCTCCAAAGAGCGGCCCAAGTCCCCATTCATTACCACTTCCCTACGCAGGAAGCAACGGCGCGGCTCTGCTTCCTGATCTACACAGTCTGTGGCCTGACCACAAAGTCAGAGCTCTGGACCTTGACCGGCGTAGTTTGGTCTTCCTCAGGTACTTCTACTGGCGCCGGTCACTGGCTTCTACTGGCGCCGGTCACTGGCTTCTACTGGCGCCGGTCACTGGCTTCTACTGGCGCCGGTCACTGGCTTCTACTGGCGCCGGTCACTGGCTTCTACTGGCGCCGGTCACTGGCTTCTACTGGCGCCGGTCACTGGCTTCCACTGGCGCCGGTCACTGGCTTCTACTGGCACCTGTCACTAGTCTTCCTCCCAGCTTAGGTCACCAATCTTTGTCTCAGCTCGGTTCATGGATGTTCCTCTCAGATCAGGCCTTCTCTGGGAACTTACCAATTTAGGACCTTTTTTGTGGCGATAGGGCTCTAAGTCCTCTTCACTGCCACATGACCTTCCTGGAAAAGGATTCTGGTGCCAACTCATCCACTATTGGCCTGGCCAAACATACAGTGGGAGGGGCTTAAGTGAAGGGTCAGAGACCGTTTCTTGTAGGGAGATCAGAAAGGGACCAGCATGCAGTAAAAGCAGACATAAGGTCTGACTAGAGTGCAGAGTCTGTGTCCCTGATGAGAGAGGAGACAGAGGTAGAAGATAGCGTGATCTTGATTACGTTGGAAGAGTGAGAGCTGACAGAAGTACAGAATGATTGAGAGAAGCCAAGTCCTGGAACAGAGGACATCTAGCAGTATGGCCCCCAAGTTTACAACTCAGAGAAGTAACGGGCCAAGACAGAACACTACGCGAGACGAAGAGAGTGCTGCCGTGCGGGAGTTCCCAAAGTGTCAGAGCTACATAAGCTATGTTTGGCCATATTGGCAAACTAACTCCTTTAAAAGGACGAAGACACGGAATCGTGGGTTGAGAAAAGGACTGTCATTAACTGGACTGTAGTACTGAGGTGGGTTCTAATGAAGGAACAGAGATTTGTTGAGACAATGACAAGTAAATTCAGGAAAGTGAAATAATTGTGTTTGGAGAAGTAGAGTGACTGTGTATGAGAACGATCCACGTTGTAAAGGAAATGTTTGCAAATATGTGTACCTACTATCTACTGTACATAATGCCTACCATGTCAACGTTCAGTAAAGAGTTTATTTTTGAAAGGTGGTCTTCATCATTGAACGGTCCTACATCCGGTCCTGACCTGCCAAAGTCAATGGCATCATGCTGCCTAAAAGGGCGTAGTACTCCCATAGGACAAGTCCACACACCGAGCCAAGACCTCCAGCTGGGACATAAGAGAAGACTACCTCACCCATGGCTACTGCCCCGTGCAACATTACACTTGGTGTAGTTGGCAGGATAGGGTTTTTCAGCCAGAAAACGGAATGATGTGTTGAAGGCTCGAGTTGCATGGAGAATTGTGACCATTATGTGGTCTAAGATGGCACTGAGTACAACCTTTAAAATAGCGGTTTGTGGCACAGTACAGAATGAAGGCCCTATCTATCGTGGTCGTAAAAGGCCCAAAAGGGCGTGAAGAACCATCCAGCCCTCCAGAGATTACGCCCAACGAAGGGTGTGTCATGTCTGGGAGTGCCAGCTCACACTGTAGAGTGTTTGCCCAGTAGGGTTAATTGTAAAAGGTAGGCCTGTCCAGTACAGTGTGACGAAGGAAAACAGGTGGAGGTGTTGATTAAGTGGAATGATGAGCTAAGAAAGACGCCACTCTGTCAAAGGCGGAACAGTGACGCAGGACACCATGCGGAAAAAGGACAGCGCCATTAGTCTGATGTAAGCCGCAGAGCAACTGGATGCTGCCCTGGACGGATGCAGATGAAGTCCGGATGAGCGATGGCTGGCATGACATACACCTTCGCCATCCATGTGTCTTAGAGCCAGCCAGGTGGAGATAGAGGGCAGAGCAGAAGCTGGAGATCACGACAACTCAGGAGAAGAGAAGGAGGTAGACCTCCCACGTTGTGCGCAGTCAGGTGTAGAAGGACATGGTCGTTTGCGTCAATTGATGGTGCTGGTGGAGTATGAGCTACAGTATGACACAATGGAGAGTGATAGCTCACATAGCAGCCAGAATGATGAAGCCACGGGGGGAGAAACCATGTACAATAATGTCGCCCCATGCCCTGGACTGTCATGGGGCTGGAGAGGCCCGAGGCTTGTGGCCTGATGGTGAAGTGAGACAGAGTGGTCTGGTGGAAAAGGCTACTTGAGCTCCGGATGGAAAGCAAACAAACAGCAGGACCAGAGACGGCAGCAAAACTAGTCACTCCAGACTGGTTTGTGGCCTGAGGAAGGGCCTAGAAGGACTTTAGGTCTAAAGAATGCTTGAGATGAGCAGCAACAGAGCCGGAAGCTAGAGGAGCTAACGTTGTACCTGTTGCACCCCAAAGTGGTCAAGTAGTTCAAGATACATATGTAGCGAAGATTCAGTGGATTTGTGGTCCATTAATCCAGAACTCATGATCAGAGAGCCATGGATGCCTGAGCTGTTGATTTTTTACCCTGCTGGACTGAGAGTCGTTGCAGCAGCTGGAGAGTTCTTCACCCTCACTTAAGGACTATGATCAAATCTAGGTCTAAAATTGCCCCTAAGGGACTGTGTTCTTGTCTCGTGGACAGGAGTGAGGCAAAAGGACTCTGTCCCTGTTCTAAAGATTGATGCGGAATAGACTGTAAAGTGTTATGTTGGCTTGAGGGCCCATGCAAAAAAGGGGCCAAAGATCTGCAATGATGATAAATAGATAGATGTTTTGGACACTTCAGAACTGACATCAACCCCAAAAACTATTACCCCAATTGGCAAAGCACTAGTGCAATTGAGAAGAGTCGAGGCAAAGCGCCAGAATTGGAGCATCTAATGTGATGAGCCAATTCTGGAGTGGCTGCAGGTTGCTATTTTTAGGCTGGGAAGGGTCAAATAACCTTAAACTTTCCCAGCCTGATAAAATCAGCCTGGAGCTGTCTGCTTTACCTTGGTTGGTTATAAAAAATGGGGGGAACCCTTTCATTTTTTAACTTTAGTTGTATTGGGGTCCAAAATCAAATGGTTGCAAAATGTACACACCCGTTAAACTGACTCTTTAGATTTAAATATGCCGAAACCCCCGACCCCCCCCTATAATTTTTTTCTTCTTCCCCACGTCCATCCATTGTGAATATTACCGCACTCATTCAACCTGATAGCACTGATAGCTTTCTAGAATGGTAACATCATAATAACAATCATATATTTCAAAAAGGTGAATGTGCCATTAATTTCCCGGCAAAACAGTCGCCATTAACTCACAAAATGAGCGTCTCTGAAATGTTTGATTAAACCTGTTGTATTTCTTCTCTGTATACATTGAATGTACATTACCAGGTAGCAGAGATCGGCGGCGCTCACTGCGGCTGATTTCTCATTTGTGCCTCGTCGTTCTGTCGATGGAACATTTGACGTGTTCCTTCCGCTGATGGACATGCAGAACAGCTTGCAGGTTGCGCCAGTTAAAAGGCAATTCCGCAAGAAATGGGCTTATTTTTAATTTTGACCATCGATGCACAATAAAAAAAAAGCCATCGGAATAAAGATAAATGCGGCCGTTGATATTTGTGGGAAATGTTTATCACTGTCGTCTTTCTCTGGGAACTGCCAGGCTGATGGCTTCCATGAAATGTGGAGTGCCAGCCACAGGGCATCCTGTGCATTTTACCCTACAAATTGCAGCAATTGTGAATTATTACCTTCGTTGTTTCTGTCGTTAAAAAGTTTGACAATTTTTCTCACAGCAGTTTTGTCTATCGAGAAAACACCTCTGAGTGTGTGTTAAGCAGCGGCTACGAGCGCAGGTTGAGCCCTAAGGGCATCGAAGAACATTACACGTCCCAAAATTGCCCCTTAATTTAAAGGGGTTTAAAGCTGACACTGCAGTAGATCACTTTCATCTATGTTGTCTGCTAAAAAGAAAGAACCCCTTCTATTTTACCTTAAAGCGCACCAATCACCAGGATTTCCCTATATAACCTAAAGCCAGTGCTATACTGGCACTATCATGCTGATTCTATACATACAGTGCTGTACTGGCACTATCAGGCTGATTCTATACATACAGTGCTATACTGGCGCTATCAGGCTGATTCTATACATACAGTGCTATACTGGCACTATCAGGCTGATTCTATACATACAGTGCTATACTGGCACTAATCAGGCTGATTCTATACATACAGTGCTATACTGGTACTATCAGGCTGATTCTATACATACAGTGCTATACTGGCACTATCAGGCTGATTCTATACATACAGTGCTATACTGGCACTATCAGGCTGATTCTATACATACAGTGCTATACTGGCGCTATCAGGCTGATTCTATACATACAGTGCTATACTGGCGCTATCAGGCTGATTCTATACATACAGTGCTATACTGGCACTATCAGGCTGATTCTATACATACAGTGCTATACTGGCACTATCAGGCTGATTCTATACATACAGTGCTATACTGGTACTATCAGGCTGATTCTATACATACAGTGCTATACTGGCACTAATCAGGCTGATTCTATACATACAGTGCTATACTGGTACTATCAGGCTGATTCTATACATACAGTGCTATACTGGCACTATCAGGCTGATTCTATACATACAGTGCTATACTGGCACTATCAGGCTGATTCTATACATACAGTGCTATACTGGCGCTATCAGGCTGATTCTATACATACAGTGCTATACTGGCGCTATCAGGCTGATTCTATACATACAGTGCTATACTGGCACTATCAGGCTGATTCTATACATACAGTGCTATACTGGCGCTATCAGGCTGATTCTATACATACAGTGCTATACTGGCGCTATCAGGCTGATTCTATACATACAGTGCTATACTGGTACTATCAGGCTGATTCTATACATACAGTGCTATACTGGCGCTATCAGGCTGATTCTATACATACAGTGCTATACTGGCACTATCAGGCTGATTCTATACATACAGTGCTATACTGGCACTATCAGGCTGATTCTATACATACCTGTAGTGGTCAGCTCGGATGTATAGGTTTTGAAACACAAGCAAGTAAAGTTTGTAAAAATGAGCAGCGAATCGTTGTGGCTAGAAGGACCTGTGCTGATGTCATACCCATGTGACCAGAAGGGGCATGACATCAGCACAGGTCCTTTTAGTCACAAAGTATATAAATTCTATTATTAGCATAAAAAAACAGGGGGAGGGGATAACTATGAATACCCACCCCAGCTATCAGATGATCGGCAGCTGCTGTCAATCATTCAAAAAGCTGCTTTTACAAACTTTACTTGCTTGTGTTTCAAAACCTATATATCCGAGCTGAAAACTAAAAGGTATATATAGAATCAGCCTGATAGTGCCAGTATAGCACTGGCTTTAAGTTATATAGGAAAATCCTGGTGGTTGGTGCGCTTTAATTCACATACATCATCACTGTATGAAGAGCTCATATTGGAAAGATCAGGAGGTTTCCTTGTATGGTTTGGAGGACATGATGATATAGTCAAGGGTATATGTAGGGTATGGGAGGTGGGGATGGTGCATCATGTAGGTGTTGCTCACCTGTCCCAGATCCAGTATCAGGCTTTGCTTCTACCTTCCCCAGCAGTCAGCTTCCTCTTTTATGACTCTGCTTCAGGTCACCAGGGAAACCTGGAGCACACCTCTGCTGTCACTCCATTAGGCTGAGTATTCTTGCAGGTCAGTGTGTTAGATTTCTATTACGTTTATACTCTGTGTGCCACTTGCTTGCCTTATTGCCAGGCTCTGCTACATAGTTAAAGAGTGAATCCCGAAAAACTCATCCCTACCGATCTATGGTGCCTGTTCTACATTTTATGTGTGTCTGCATTCCCGGCTCTGCTGCTCTAAGGTGGTTGTCAGCATTGCCAATTCTACTGTTCAAGGGTGCCTATCCACACATCCGGCTTCTGTTCTAAAGTGCACATCCACCAATTGGTATTTCTAATTCAGCTGCTCCAAGGGACTTATCGGCATTCCCAGCTCTTCTATTCAAAAGTGCATTTACACACATTCAGCTCTACTATTCAAAGGTGTTTGTGTACCACCCTGAGAGGGCTCGGCCGCTCCCCTGCCGTGGGGCCGAGCCGCTCGAGGTCCGGGCTAGGGTTGTCGGTGGCTCGAGTGCCTCCGGACCGGGGGCCACGTCGCTCTGTTAAGGGGAGGCAGTGGGGTGGTGGTGTGGGACCAGGTTCACAGCCGGGGGCCGCTTTGTCGTCAGTCGGGTCGTGACGCCACCCACGGGTCGTGGTGACGGGATGCATCACCGCTGCAGCTGGAGTGAAGGGGGCTCCCGGGATCGGTGTTGAGGGCGCAGCCTGGATGTTAACCCCTCCGTGGGTAGGGGCAGTGTCTCCCGGGGCCTGGTGGGACGGGCGATGATGTCGGGGTGCAGGGTGCCGTGCTGCGGTGCAGTGTCGTGCCCGGATGGCACTGGTGTACTCACTATTAATTCACACACGGAGTCACTGGTAAACGAAAGTTCGGGTATGGTCGGGTCCCGTAGCCGGCTGCTTGTGTCCCTTGTGAGGCTGATGGTGGCCCCTTTCCCTTGCACCTTCTGTTTTGACTTTTAGCTCCCCTGCCTGGGCAGTGGTAGCCCGCTCCCCGGCGTTTAGCTGCCGGAAGAGCCCTCGGTTGCCCACAGGTGCTGGCCCTTCGGGTGTTTGGCCCTTGGCGGTGGCTCTCACCCGGTATTGGTGGGCTGTTGCCTTCTTTCGGGACTTTGGGTGAGGATGAACCCGTGAGGTCCAGACTGCAATCAGTGAATTTGCCTAAACTCAGTGGCTTCTAAGCTAGGACGGGGTCTGAGTACCCGGTTACTGGTGCTCCGGATAGCTGTTGACTCCCCGGTTCAGGTCCAGTGGGCTCCAACCCTGTCCCGGTCCCTACGGTTTCACCGATCGCTATACCGGTACTCCTGTAGGCGGCCACCACCGTCTGCCTGCCTGACGTTACGGGAATCCCAGGCTCCAACCCGGGTCCCTGACAGTTTCTCCACCCTCCTGTCACTCTTCAATCTCAACTCTAAACTGAACTGTATTTCCTGCCTCAGGACAGTAGTCTCCTCGGTGGGCGTGCCTTTCCGCCTGACTCCGCCCACCTGGTGTGCCCAACTTGCCCTGAGGAAGGCATCAGGTCTCCCTTTTGGGTGACGGTTGTGTCCTCCCAAGGGATGGGTGTGTGTGTGTGATGTTGGTGGTGTTGTTACCTGTGACCCCTGGGGTCCAGGGCGTCACATTCCCCCTTGGTTTAATGCAGACCGTCCATGGGCTGACCGACCAACTCCGGTTTATTTTTGTTTTCTTTTTCTTTTAACTGGAAAAACGTGAACATGTACAAGTATATTAACATTATTACAAACATATAAGATTTCTGAAGGTCTTCCCATAACGGGAGGCATTTTACTTTAACGTTGCATAACTTTAATAACAGAACGGGTTCATGTCCTTCCGCCTTTCCCACCCAAATAACCTAGCCTTGATGCTGCCACTAAGAAACGGGCAGCACCCCTTTTCCCCAGTCCGGAAACAGGAACACAGCTAGATCACCCCGGCAGGAACGGGTACGGTGCGGCGCACCCGGCAGTTGCCCAAAGGCTCCCCGGATGATGGTCACCGGTCCCGGTGGTGACCGGACCCCAGCCTGCTCTGCTGCGGGTCCTACCTCCAATCTGCCTCTCCGGAGGCTAACGGAACGGGAAGGCATGTCAAAAGGGGCAGGATGGGGCAATATTTACAAGCCCAATAGTTTTTGGGTGGCCAGCAAGTCCACGGCCTTGTCCATGAGCAGTCACTCACGCAACAGGGGCAAAACGGGGGGTCAACATAAGTCCCAACGGGGACGGGTACTTTTATAGCCACCGGGCTATCATCTTACTCTGCAGTGGGGAACTCTTCTTCCACCTCCACTTCGGGGCTGTACGGTGGAGGAGGGGGCTGTCTGCCGCTCTGGACATCCAGGGCAAACCAGCCCCTCTACCCTTGGTGCCGGGTGTAGTGCACTAGATCGCCGGGCAGGAGGTCACGGTCCGGGTGCCCAAACAGGAGATGGGCATTCACGTCCCGCCGGGAGAAGAAGACCTCACCTTCCAAGTTGGGGTCATACAGGAACCCCCAACCCTTGTCCCGGTTGAATCTCTTGACCTGGCCCTGGTAGGTTGGGCCCCGCACCCAGTATCCGGCACTCCGAAGATGCTCCTTCCCTTCGATGGTACGGGCAAGGACCTCCTCTCTCCTCTTCTCCCTGGCCGCGATTTCCCGGCTCAGTTGGCTAGGCTGCCGCTCCCAACATGGGGCATCCGCATGCCCGGGGTCTACTTCAGTGGGGGTCTGGCCCAGCTGGCGCTCCCCGGTGTCGACTACGATCGGCACTCTCAAAGGGGAGCCCCGCTGTGTCGCGGCCGGCTCTGCTGCCTTGCAGCTGCCTCCCTGTGGAACCTCAGCCGAGGCCCGCGACCCTGGAGCAGCTTGCTTTGCCTTCTGGGCCTTCCTGGCCAGGCGGACTACCGGGGCCGGTGCGTGCTTGGGCGCAGTCACTTCCGGAACAGCCGGTGCCGCTTCGGGATCAGATGCTGGCCGGGGATGGGTCTCCTCGGACAATGGGCACAGTGTGGCCGGATTCCACAACAGGTCCGGGCCAGCCTCCCCAAGCAGCTTCCCATGAGCGCCCGGGACGGACTCCGCCACCGATGTCGGGGGTGGGGATACGGGCAGAGGAGCAGTGGCAACCACTGCGGGCAATGGAGGAGGCGGTATGGCGGGCAGCAGCAGACCGAGCCCCTCAGCCGCGATGGCCGACCCCTCAAGGGCATAGGGACGTGGGTCACCTTCCCACCCCGCCAACACCGTCATCCTCTCACGGGCCCGCACGACAGCCACCCTCTCCCCCATCTCCGCTGCCCAGTGCTCCACTAAGAAGCTTACCTGGTGCTGGAGGCGGCGGCACATCTCCTCTGTCCGGGCCTTCACCCACGCCGCTGTTCCTGGCGCGGGCTCCGGGATCTCGGGATTCTGGACGGGAGTTGCCATGCTGCTGTCGCACTGTCGGGATCCAGGAATGGAACGGATGCAGGGTCCTGGCGTCCCTGCTTCTTATCTTTGAGATCACATGAGATCGCCTTTTCTGCCCGCCCCCCCTTGGTTTCTTTCCAGCACTTTTTCTTCTGGGGCGGGGCTTCTTTTTCGCGCCTTCACTGCTCGGGGAAGATGACTCGAGCGGGAAATCTTCGCACCCAAGATGGCGGGACTTCAACTTTTTTGGCAGGACGCCGCTGACAGATACTTCTAAGGCGCACTTCCACAGGTAAGTGGACTGTCCGAATCCTGGTCGTGACGCCAGAAGAGTCGTTGTGTACCGCCCTGAGAGGGCTCGGCCGCTCCCTTGCCGTGGGGCTGAGCCGCCCGAGGTCCGGGCTCGGGTTGTCGGTGGCTCGAGCGCCTCCGGACCGGGGGGCCACGTCGCTCTGTTAAGGGGAGGCAGTGGGGTGGTGTGGGACAAGGTTCGCAGCCGGGGGCCGCGTTGTCGTCGGACAGGTCGTGACGCCACCCACAAGTCGAGGTGACGGGATGCACCACCGCTGCGGCTGGAGTGAAGGGAGCTCCCGGGATCGGTGTTGAGGGCGCAGCCTGGATGTTAACCCCTCCGTGGGTAGGGGCGGTGTGTCCCGGGGCCCGATGGGACGGGCGATGATGTCGGAGTGCAGGGTGCCGTGCTGTGGTGCAGTGTCGTGCCCGGATGGCACTGGTGTACTCACTATTAATTCACACTCGGAGTCACTGGAAAACCAAAGTTCGAGTATGGTTGGGTCCCGCAGCCGGCTGCTTGTGTCCCTTGTGAGGCTGATGGTGGCCCCTTTCCCTTGCACCTTCTGTTTTGACTTTGGGCTCCCCTGCCTGGGCAGTGGTAGCCCGCTCCCCGGCGTTTAACTGCCGGAAGAGCCCTCGGTTGCCCGCAGGCGCTGGCCCGTCGGGTGTTTGGCCCTTAGCGGTGGCTCTCAGCCGGTATCTGTGGGCTGTTGCCTTCTTTCGGGACTTTGGGTGAGGATGAACCCGTGAGGTCCAGACTGCAATCAGTGAATTTGCCTAAACTCAGTGGCTTCTAAGCTAGGACGGGGTCTGAGTACCCAGTTCTGGTGCTCCGGATAGCTGTTGACTCCCCGGTTCAGGGCCGGCGGGCTCCAACTCTGGCCCGGTCCCTACGGTTCCGCCGGTCGCTATACCGGTACTCCTGCAGGCGGCCCCCACCATCTGCCTGCCTGACGTTACGGGGATCCCAGGCTCCAACCCGGGTCCCTGACAGCTTCTCCTCCCTCCTGTCACTCTCCACTCTCAACTCTACACTTAAACTGAACTGTATTTCCTCCCTCAGGACAGTAGTCTCCTCGGTGGGCATGCCTTTCTGCCTGACTCCACCCACCTGGTGTGCCCAACTTACCCTGAGGGAGGCATCAGGTCTCCCTTTCGGGTGACGGTTGTGTCCTCACAAGGAATGGGGGTGTGTGTGTGATGTTGGTGGTGTTGTTACCTGTGACCCCTGGGGTCCAGGCGTCACATTTGATGGCGTTCCTAGCTTTCCAATTCAAGGGTGCATGTCCGCACATTCAGCTCTGCTATCCCAAGATGTTTGATGGCATTCCTAGCTTTCCTATTTATGGGTGCATGTCCGCACATTCGGCTCTGCTAAACGAAAGTGCATATCCGCATAACCAACTCTGCTGTTCCAAGATACCTGTCACTGTTTTGCATACTGTGCTGCATATGTCGCGCCCAGGGATATGGGGCACTCTGTTCCGGGCAGCGTATGTCTTGGGAATGTCACGGTGGTGGCCATTGCCCGCTTCCGTGCCCTGTGCGTGATGGGGGTGTATTTACAAGGGATTAGGTTAATGTTCACACGTGATGCCACTTGCGGGGTTGCGGCTATGGGTATGGAGCTGCCGCTGCAGAATATCACTACTGGGGCTGGTGGTAATTGCAGGCTGGATGGTAGACCCTCCACAAGCAGGGCCGGGCCCCAGAGGGTAGGTGATGTGACAGGTGTTAGAAGAAGGGAGTCCACACCAAAGTTCAATGCAACTGGTTTTTACTCACTGTTGGTTGGTGATAACTGGTTGCCCGAGGCCGGCTGGTTTCACCTCCAGGTCCCCTTCATCCCAGTGCCAATCTGGTTTTCTGGTACCTTCTTCCCCTGCACCTGTCTCTGGTAAATGGGTCCCCGTGGTGTAGAGCAACTGGGAGACCCCGTTTGGTGATTTGTCCACTTCTGTCCGCTTGACGGTAGCATGAACCCTGTGGGGATGGAGTCTCTGCTCCTCTCCCCGGTTCTCCCTTTGCTACTGAGTCTTTGGATTTTTAGGGTCAGCGAGGTCCTTGATAGTCCCCTTGCTGTGCAGGTGTTAACAGGTCGGCTTGGAGCTCTTTCCTGTCCTAGGGTTCTGTACCCCGTCGGTGCGTAGTTCCAGGAGTACTCCACCGGCAACCACTCTCCTGGGTTCCAGGTCACCGTTAACCAGCGTCAAACCATCTCTTCTCATTTCCTCTGCCACAGCAAGACCGGCTACTTCTCAGTCTCTCCTCGAGTCCTGTCTTTGTGTTCTGACTCCTCTCCACAGTCCGCCCCTCCCACCTGGTCAACTAGTGGACTGGACTGGCTCCACCTCTAGGCGGCCATCCATTGGTCCGACCCTAGCTATGTACCAAAACAGGGATTACATGGGTTTCTGGTGTTACCGGCACTGGCTCTCCGGGTCCGTAAGGGGGTAGGCCCTGCATCCTGGTGGGAATTTAGAACCTTGTAGCTCCCTGATGGCTTCACATACTCTGCTCAGCTTTTCCAGTGTGCAATGCATTATATGTCATGTAACGTTATGGGCCAGTGTGCGGTACATTATATACTGTAGGATCACATACATACGTGTAGCCTGCAGCATTGTGGTATCGGGCTGCGGTATGTAATGGTTTGGTGAGACAGGCATTGGCTGGTGTAGCGAGCGCCCGGCCATCACACCATTGTAGGCAGTCAATCAGCGTATACATATATACAATCACATGACATACATCTCATTGTTCAGTTCCATTTCATTTTATGAGATATTAAAAATTGCATTTCATTTGTAATTACAGTGAGGCTGCTGCACATTACCCCTCGTCTCATCCCCGCGCGCTGACCACAAGTCAAGCATCGCCGCCATAGCCCAATTATCTGACGCCATTTATAATTCCCTGCAATTTCCACAACCTAAAGAATCGCTATTAATATTACTTATGAGCTGTACAATGAGAAATCCGAGGCACGAGAATGATGCCGAGCCAGTGTATCTAATCTGTGCGATACACCAGCTCAGTGCACAGTATCGCACAGAGTAACATAAGATACACTGTCTCAGTTAAAAATATCACAAAGAATAGGATTAGATACACCATCTCAGTGCACAGTATCACACAGAGTAGGATTAGATACACCTGTGCAGTACACCGTATTATACAGGACAGAATTAGATACACTGGCTCAGTGCACAGTATCGCACAGAGTGGCATTAGATACTGTGCACTGATTCAGTGTATCTAATCCTACTGTGTGCAATACTGTGCACTGAATCGTATCTAATCCTACCCTGTGCGACACTGTGCACTGAGCCTGGGATATCTCCTACTCTGTGCGATACTGTGCACTGATCCGCTGTATATTAATGCTACTCTGTGCGATACTGTGCACTGATCTGCTGTATCTAATTCTACCCTGTGCAATACTGTGCACTGATCCGCTGTATCTAATGCTACTCTGTGCGATACTGTGCACTGATCCGCTGTATCTAATCCTACCCTGTGCAATACTGTGCACTGATCCGCTGTATCTAATCCTACCCTGTGCAATACTGTGCACTGATCCGCTGTATCTAATGCTACTCTGTGCGATACTGTGCACTGATCCGCTGTATCTAATCCTACCCTGTGCAATACTGTGCACTGATCCGCTGTATCTAATGCTACTCTGTGCAATACTGTGCACTGATCAGCTGTATCTAATCCTACCCTGTGCAATACTGTGCACTGAATCATTGTATCTAATCCTGTGCAATACTGTGCACTGAGTCGGGGTAGCTAATCATACTTGGTGCGATATTATGCACTGAGCCGATGTATCTAATGCTACTCTGTGCAATACTGAGCAGGTGTATCTGATCCTATCCTGGGCCAGCCTGTGTACTGCACCTAAGTATCTAATTCTATCGTGTGATACTGTCTCCTGCGCTGAAATATCTAATCTTAGGATTAGATACATGGCCTAGCAGGCACTATCACACATGGCAGGATTAGATGCATCGGCGCAGCAGAAAGTATCACACATTATAAGATTAGATACATGGCTCAGCAGACAGTATTGCACATGATAGTACTTGCTAGGCCATGTATCTAATCTTATCATGTGCAATACTGTCTGCTGAGCCATGTATCTAATCTTATGTGTGATACTGTGTACTGAGCCAGTGTATCTATCCCATGTGATGCAGGTTGCGGGAAAAAAAATCCATATCATAAGGATCTTCCAAACTGGAGTATGGCGGTGCTCGGGGGGCTATTCCCATTTTGTTGCCCCATGTGGGTGGTCCCTGGGGCAGAGATACAGGGACCCCGTCCTCATGATATTCACCACTATTATAAAACCGCACAGTACAGTAGTAGATGCCTGGCTGCACCCCTGGAGTGTAGTGAGGGTCGGTCTTATATACTATGCTCTGGGGTGTATGGTTTGGCGGCATTAGGACACGTTCTCAGATTTCTGTCTGCAGTCCCTATAACCAGCCGGGGGCACGTAGTCTACACATGGCTGGTTCCCCGTGTACCCTCGGAGGGCGGGCCCCCATAAACCAAGGCCTCTTTGCTGGCAGTTGTATAAAGTGGGATGTATGGCGACATAAACTGTGACAAGCACCTTCTCCCGGCGCTGATACGATTTTACGGCAGCGGCGTGCAGATGTTAAACACTTCTAAATGTTCATTTGCAGGAAGCGCACAAGGATCCTGACTCTTTTAGCATCAATTAGGCAGAAGAGTCTCCGAGATAAAACTTGATATTGAGACGTCTCAGAAGTGAAGAAAACAACCCCCAAAAAACAGTGGGTACGAGATCGCGCGTGACAATTTGGTTAGGGTTTGGTCCGTGTGGCAGTATTTACCGTCAGCCTTTCATGAGTGATTGTCACTTTATGTTAACAGAAAAATAAAAGTTATGGATCTTGAAAATAGGGAAAAAAAACGGAAAACAAAAACTGACTGCAATGGGAAGGGGTTAAAAAAAAAAAAAAGCCCTGCAAGAAAAAAATGTGTAAAGAATGGAAGGTGTGAGACGCTGCAGCTCAGTCTTGGGCCTCATTCACACATCAGAAGTTTTGGTCAGTTTTTCATCAGTATTTGTAGCCAAAACCAGGAATGAGTAGAAAATACAGAAGTGGTGCCCGCGTTTTTGGAGTCAACCGAGGTCATGATGGACTCCACCGAGGTCACGACGGACACCAGTGAGGGCAGGATGGAAACTACCGAGGTCACGATGGACACCAGTGAAGGCATGATGGAAACTACCGAGGTCACGATGGACACCACCGAGGTCACGATGGAAACCACCGAGGTCACGATGGAAACCACCGAGGTCACGATGGAAACCACCGAGGTCACGATGGAAACCACCGAGGTCACGATGGAAACCACCGAGGTCACGATGGAAACCACCGAGGTCACGATGGACTCCACCGAGGTCACGATGGACTCCACCGAGGTCACGATGGACTCCACCGAGGTCACGATGGACACCACCGAGGTCACGATGGAAACCACCGAGGTCACGATGGAAACCACCGAGGTCACGATGGAAACCACCGAGGTCACGATGGAAACCACCGAGGTCACGATGGAAACCACCGAGGTCACGATGGAAACCACCGAGGTCACGATGGAAACCACCGAGGTCACGATGGACTCCACCGAGGTCACGATGGACTCCACCGAGGTCACGATGGACTCCACCGAGGTCACGATGGACTCCACCGAGGTCACGATGGACTCCACCGAGGTCACGATGGACACCACCGAGGTCACGATGGACACCACCGAGGTCACGATGGACACCACCGAGGTCACGATGGACACCACCGAGGTCACGATGGACACCACCGAGGTCACGATGGACACCACCGAGGTCACGATGGACACCACCGAGGTCACGATGGACTCCACCGAGGTCACGATGGACTCCACCGAGGTCACGATGGACACCAGTGAGGACAGGATGGACACCACCGAGGTCAGGATGGTCCATGGACACCAGTGAGATCAGGATGGAGTGTGCACTCACCTTGTCCCAGGCTGAGCTCCTCTCTCCAGACTTGTCCTTCCACCATCACCACAACCTGCTGAGCTGTGGAGGGGGAGGAGACCCCAGAGATTGCAGCCACCTGTGGGCTCCTCTGGGAAGTTCTGGAGGCTTGTTCACATGGCTGCATTTACTGTAGCAGCACAGAGGGTTTCAGGCCTGCAGTGAACTGGATGTTATGACTTACCTTTATGAGCACAGGATGGACTCTCTATGAATATTCCTAGTCCAGAGACCCCTGACACCGGAGCTCCCAGCTGTGCACCTGGCAGTGGTGAGGACCCTCCAGCTGTGTATAAAGGACCAGGGGCGGACATAGCATTGGTGCGACCGCACAGGGGCTCGAGAGGTCAGGGGGCCATTTCTACCCCAGAGCAGGTGGGATTGTGCATTTCAATGAGCTCTTGGGCTGCAGAGGGCCCGTGTATTGTTCTTGCACAGGGCCCTCTTCTGTCTGTGTCCACCAGTGCACAGGTGAGGGACCCAGAGCCCAGCTACTGCTCCTACTGTATTATCTGCCAGGAGTGAGGACGGTGAGATGCCAGTGTATCTAAGCTCAGAATGGAAGGAGAGATGTCAGTGTATCTAAGCTCAGAATGGAAGGAGAGATGTCAGTGTATCTAAGCTCATGTGATACTGTCTGCTGAGCTGTGTCTCTAAACCTAGTATTTGTGATACTGTCTGCTGAGCTGTGCATCTAATCCTACTGTCTACTGAGTTGTGTATCTAATCCTGTCCTGTGTGTTACCAACTACTGAACTGCAAAGCTAATCCTGTCCTGTGTGATACTGTCAGCTGAGCCGTGTATCAAATCCCATCCCGTGTGATACTGTCTGCTGAGCCATGTATCTAATCCTATTCTGTCTGATACCATCTACTGAGCAGTATATCTAATCCCATCCCGTGTGATACTGTGTGCTGAGTCATGTATCTAAGCCTATTCTATGTGATACCATCTACTCAGCTGTGTATCTAATCCTGTCCTGTGTGATACTGTCTGCTGAGCTGTGTATCTAAGCCTATGCCGTGTGATACTGTCTGCTGAGCCGTGTATCTAATCCTATTCTATGTGATACCATCTACTGGGCTGTGTATCTAATCCTATCCTGTGTGATACTGTCTGCTGAGCTGTGTATCTAATCCTCTCCTGTATACCATCTACTGAGCAGTATATCTAATCCTCTCCTGTATGATACTGTCTGATGCGCTGTGTATCTAATCCTCTCTTGTATGATACTGTCTGCTGAGCCGTGTATCTAATCCTCTCCTGTGTGATACTGTTTGCTGAGCCGTGTATCTAATCCTCTCCTGTATGATACTGTCTGCTGAGCCGTGTATCTAATCCTCTCCTGTATGATGCTGTCTGATGCGCTGTGTATCTAATCCTCTCCTGTGTGATACTGTCTGCTGAGCCGTGTATCTAATCCTCTCCTGTGTGATACTGTTTGCTGAGCCGTGTATCTAATCCTCTCCTGTGTGATACTGTTTGCTGAGCCGTGTATCTAATCCTCTCCTGTGTGATACTGTCTGCTGAGCCGTGTATCTAATCCTCTCCTGTGTGATACTGTTGGCCCTTGTCACTGTCTTTCTCTCTATCTTTGTCACCGGATTCGTTTCCGTCTGTAAAATTTCAAGTTCAGTTCCTGCGATTTCCATTTTCGGAGCGATCACTCGCGTCTCTCACGATGGCCGAGGAATAAAATGAGGACTTCAGCGCCCGCCGGGGGGATGCGGAGACCACCACTGAAATCATAACAGATACCATCACCTTTGTGTTCTGCGGTGGGGGAGGGGCACCTGCATAAATAAGCAAAGTGCGCAAATCACTGCGCTGCCTAATGAGAGCCATGTGTGGTGTCCGCGAGCGGAGAGGTGAATGCACGCGTCACGTGACCACCCCGAGACCACCCGTCACGGACCCTCACACCTTCGCCATACGCTGTATCAACAAACAGCGGCGTCCTGTAGAGGACGCAGGAGGCTGGCTGTGCTGACTGAGCTGTGACTTTGATGATCCTGTCACTGTTGTCATTTTGATAAAGTTATTTGAATTGAAAACAATACTGACTTTACTGAGGTAAAATGAAAGCTGAGATCTGATTGGTTGCTGAGGTGAAATGAAAGCTGAGCTCTGGTTGGTTGCTGAGGTAAAACGAAAGCTGACTTCTGGTTGGTTGCTGAGGTAAAATGAAAGCTGAGCTCTGGTTGCTATGGTAAATGAAAGCTGAGATCTGGTTGGTTGCTAGAATAAAATGAAAGCTGAGCTCTGGTTGGTTGCTGTTGTAAAATGAAAGCTGAGCTCTGGTTGGTTGCTGAGGTAAAACGAAAGCTGACTTCTGATTGGTTGCTGAGGTAAAATGAAAGCTGAGCTCTGGTTGGTTGCTGTGGTAAAATGAAAGCTGAGCTCTGGTTGGTTGCTGTGGTAAAATGAAAGCTGAGCTCTGGTTGGTTGCTGTGGTAAAATGAAAGCTGAGCTCTGGTTGGTTGCTGTGGTAAAATGAAAGCTGAGCTCTGGTTGGTTGCTGTGGTAAAATGAAAGCTGAGCTCTGGTTGGTTGCTGTGGTAAAATGAAAGCTGAGCTCTGGTAGGTTGCTGTGGTAAAATGAAAGCTGAGCTCTGGTAGGTTGCTGTGGTAAAATGAAAGCTGAGCTCTGGTTGGTTGATGTGGTAAAATGAAAGCTGAGCTCTAGTTGGTTGAGGTGAAATGAAAGCTGAGCTCTGGTTGGTTGCTACAGAATAGTGAGTGCAGCTCTGGAGTATAATACAGGAGGTCACTCAGGATCAGTAATGTAATATACATTACAGACCAAAAGTTTGGACACACCTTCTCATTCAAAGAGTTTTCTTTATTTTCATGGCTCTGAAATTGTAGATTCACATTGAAGGCATCAAAACTATGAATTACCACATGTGGAATTAAATACTTAACAAAAAAGCGTAAAACAACTGAAAATATGTCTTATATTCTAGGTTCTTCACAGTAGCCTACTTTTGCTTTGATTACTGCTTTGCACGCTCTTCGCATTCTCTTGATGAGCTTCAAGAGGTAGTCACCGGAAATGGTCTTCACTTCACAGGTATGTCCTGTCAGGTTTAGTAAGTGGGATTTCTTGCCTTATAAATGGGGTTGGGAGCATCAGTTGTGTTGTGCAGGAGTCTGGTGGATACACAGCTGATAGTCCTACTGAATAGACTTTAGAATTTGTATTATGGCAAAAAAAAAAGCAGCTAAGTAAAGAAAAACGAGTGGCCATCATTACTTTAAGAAATGTAGGTCAGTCAGTCCAAAAATTTGGGAAAACTTTGAAAGTGTCCCCAAGTGCAGTGGCAAAAACCATCAAACACTACAAAGAAACTGGCTCACATGAGGACCGCCCCATGAAAGGAAGACCAAGAGTCACCTTTGCTGCAGAGGATAAGTTTATCTGAGTCACCAGCCTCAGAAATTGCAGGTTAACAGCAGCTCAGATTAGAGGCCAGGTCAATGCCACACAGTGTTCTAACAGCAGACACATCTCTAGAACAACTGTCAAGAGGAGACTTTGTGCAGCAGGCCTTCATGGTAAAATCGCTGCTAGGAAACCAGTGCTAAGGACAGGAAACAAGCAGAAGAGACTTGTTTAGGCTAAAGAACACAAGGAATGGACATTAGACCAGTGGAAATCTGTGCTTTCGTCTGATGAGTCCAAATTTGAGATTTTTTGGATCCAACCACCGTGTCTTTGTAGAAAAGGTGAACGGATGGACTCTACATGGCTGGTTCCCACCGTGAAGCATGGAGGAGGAGGTGTGATGGTGTGGGGGGGCTTTGCTGGTGACACTGTTGGGGATTTATTCAAAATAATTGATGGCATACAGAACCAGCATGGCTACCACAGCATCTTGCAGCGGCGAGCTATTCCATCCGGTTTGTGTTTAGTTGGACCATCATTTATTTTTCAACAGGACAATGACCCCAAACACACCTCCAGGCTGTGTAAGGGCTATTTGACTAAGAAGGAGAGTGATGGGGTGCTACGCCAGATGACCTGGCCTCCAGTCACCAGACCTGAACCCAATCGAGATGGTTTGGGGTGAGCTGAACCGCAGAGTGAAGGCAAAAGAGCCAACAAGTGCTAAGCATCTCTGGGAACTCCTTCAAGACTGTTGGAAAACCATTTCCAGTGACTACCTCTTGAAGATCATCAAGAGAATGCCAAGAGTGTGCAAAGCAGTAATCAAAGCAAAAGGTGGCTACTTTGAAGAACCTAGAATATAACACATATTTTCAGTTGTTTCGCACTTCTCTGTTAAGTATTTCATTCCACATGTGTTAATTCATAGTTTTGATGCCTTCAATGTGAATCTACAATTTTCAGAGTCATGAAAATAAAGAAAACTCTTTGAATGAGAAGGTGTGTCCAAACTTTTGGTCTATACTGTATGTACACAGTGACTGCACCAGCAGAACAGTGAGTGCAGCTCTGGAGTATAATACAGGCGGTAACTCCGGATCAGTAATGTAATGTAAGTGCACAGTGACTCTGTGTTGCCCCAGGGAATGGGGTACTCTGTCCCGGGCAGTGTATCACTGGGGAATGTCACTTTGGTGGCCGTTGCCCAGTCCCGTGCCCTGGGTGCTTTTTAATGGGGAGTATTTACAGGGGAGGTTAAAGTCATTTGTGTGACGCCACCTGCGGGTTTCGGTTAATGTTGTGGAACCGCCGCTGCTGAAGTGGGTACTCCCAGGGCTGGTGGTAATGGCAGCTGTGGTGGTAGGCCCTCCGCAGGTACGGCTGAGCCTGGGAGGTATGTGATGCAGTAATAATGGAGGCCACTCCAGGGTTGTAATTAACAGTCGCTACTCACTCTTGACCCTCGGATGGCTAGTTCAGATCCCTGTATTTCCAGTGCCAGTTGATGATTCGGTTGCTCTGTCCCCGGCACCTTCAGTGTGGTTGGGACTCCGGGGGTCCAACTGTCCCTTTTCGGTGGCAGTCTCCTTCTCCATACGGCGGGCAGTGTGGACCCTGTAGGGGAGGTATGTGTCCGAACCCTGATCCTTGCTTTACTGCTGATGCCCCCGGATTTGTGGGTCAGTGAGGTCCGTGAAGGTCCCCTCACTGTGCAGGTATTTGCCAGGCCATCTGAAACTGTCGCCTGACCTAGGGCCCTGTGTCCCGTGCGTGCTCTGGTCCCAGTGGTACTCGGCTGTATCCGCCCTGGCAACCACGCTCCTGTGACCCTGGGTCACCATTACACGACCCAGCTCTCAGGCACGTCTTTCCACTTTCACTTCCTACTACTCAACTGACTGCTGTCCCCTCCCACCAGGCTGTCTGGGTCCCTGGTCAGGCTACGCCCTCTAAGTGTCCCTCCCCTTGTCTGACTAGGCAGTGCTCCCTGGTGTGGAGTGGTAACTAGGATTTTGGTGTGTGTGGGTGTTGCTGGCACTGGTGTTCCAGGTCCCAGGGGGCAGGTCTTGCATCCCCGTGAGGATAGAGTTCCCTGTAGTGCGCTGAATGGCTCAGGGGCGCTACTGTCGCGGGCTGAGGGGCCACGCTCGCTACGCTCGGGTCCGGGGCTGCTGCTGCTCGGTGGCTCGAGCGGTGGGCCGGGCCCGGGGACTCGAGCAGCGCTTCTCGCCCACGAGTGAAAAGGGGGTGGTTTGTTTGGGGAGATAATTCGTGACGCCACCCACGGGTCGTGGTGATGATGGGCACCACCGCTGCTGGTGACGGGGATCCCGGGAGCGATGGCAGGGAGCAGCTAGGATGTTGGTTCCCCCTCCGTGGGTAGGGGTTGGTGATCCCGGGGCCCGGTGATGGTACGGGGAGGCAGGGTAGCCGGGGTGCAGGGTTGTGGAGGCAGCGCGGCGCGGTGCCGGATGGCACTGTTGTACTCACTCAGGCACAGATTCACAGAGTCTCTGGTAAACCAAACGGCTGGATGGACGGGTCCCGCAGCCGGCTGCAGTGTCTTTGCTCTCCCCGGACAGGTTGATGGTGGCTGTCTTTCCCTACACCGTTGTGAATGTATTGACTCCGATGGTTGCCCAACGGTAGTCCGCTCCCTGGCGTGTATGAACCAAAGGAGCCCGTTCTGCCCGCAGGCGCTGGCCCTTGGATCTCTAGCCTATGGCGGTGGCTTTTTATCCTCACTGTGTGGACGGTTGCCTTCTGCCGGGTCTTGGGTGTGAGGGAACCCCTGAGGTCCCGGTCACTATCTGATTTGACCGTTGTCGGCGGCTCCTAGCCTGGTCGGGGTCTGATGGCCGTGCCTTTGTGCTTGGTGCAGATCTGCTCCCCGGCTCAGTACCGGCGGGCCACCGCCCGTTCCCGGTCCTACGGTTCTGCTGACTTGCACCACCTCCTGCAGACGGCCACCACCGTCTGCCGACCTTGCTGACAGTGCCTAGGCACCAACCCAGACACTAACAGTTTTGCTCCTGTCACTTTCAACTCCAAAACTCAACTACTCTCCACTCCACTCCAAACTGAACTGAACTCACTGTTTTTTCCCACCTCCAGGCCTGTGAACTCCTTGGTGGGTGGGGCCAACCGCCTGGCTCCGCCCCACCTGGTGTGGACATCAGACCTTGGAGGAGGCAAGAAGGATTTTGTTTGACTGTTGTTAACTATCCAGAGGAGGGGGTGTATGTGATGTTGTGTTTGTGACTACATGGCTAGTTCAGGGCGTCACACTACAACTCCACCAGCAGAATAGTGAGTGCAGCTCTGGAGTATAATGCAGGAGGTAACTCAGGATCAGTAATGTATGTACACAGTGACTGCACCAGCAGAATAGTGAGTGCAGCTCTGGAGTATAATACAGGAGGTAACTGAGGATCAGTAATGTATGTACACAGTGACTGCACCAGCAGAATAGTGAGTGCAGCTCTGGAGTATAATGCAGGAGGTAACTCAGGATCAGTAATGTATGTACACAGTGACTGCACCAGCAGAATAGTGAGTGCAGCTCTGGAGTATAATACAGGAGGTAACTGAGGATCAGTAATGTAATGTATGTACACAGTGACTGCACCAGCAGAATAGTGAGTGCAGCTCTGAAGTATAATACAGGAGGTAACTGAGGATCAGTAATGTATGTACACAGTGACTGCACCAGCAGAATAGTGAGTGCAGCTCTGGAGCATAATACAGGAGGTAACTGAGGATCAGTAATGTATGTACACAGTGACTGCACCAGCAGAATAGTGAGTGCAGCTCTGGAGTATGATGTAACTCAGGATCAGTAATGTATGTACATAGTGACTGCACCTTGGTAAATGTATATACTGTAAAAGTGGTGCAATTTCCAGAAAACGGGGCGCCAATGTGAAGTATACTTATTCTATTTCTGGCCTCCGCTGCTTTGCGATCTGAGTGCCTGAATATCCTTTTCGTCTTTCTCTGCCCCCCCCCCCCCTCCCTTCTATACATTTGATGCGGATTAATCAAAATATGTGGAGCTTCCGAGCCGTAACAAACACAACTCAACACGGCTTTAAGACTTTAATTTTAAGAAAGTCAATTTTGGGCCAAGTTGGTCTTCCCGGGGGGTATAATCCAAATCAAATACCTTTTTAAGAGTCTTACTTCCTCTACTATTTTGGGGGGTTTATCGCGTCTGCCGCATGAGGCTTCATTTTCATATTGGAACAGATGGGATGAATTGTCATTAACACAATCTGACAACTCTAAAACTGAAATATAGGCGCAGAAAGGCGCCCAATGAATGATATCAATGTTATTGCAATGAATACTAAAATCCCTAATAATGATTTGTAAAACGCGTCGGTCTTCACTACAAACCATGTACGTTTTTTATTGGTATAATTCGGGCTTGGCTTTTAATATATCCCCGGGTTTGAGGAGGATGATGATGAGGATATCATTGCATGGAGCCAAGTATTAGAGTCAGCGCTAAGGTGAGTATAATGAGGTCTAATGCAGCGAGTCGGCGGCGCGCCAAGGTACCGCTCCCTTATAATAGCCAACATTATAATAAAGATCCTACTTTATGCACTAGAATCAGCATTGGAAGAGATCTCTACATATATATTTATAGACCCCGTTTGGCAGTGCCTCCGCCTGTATTTATGCCGTGTATTTACATTTTAAAAACAGTGATATTTCTGGCAATCTTCACTTTATTACAGCAGAAAATAGCTCATTTGAATACAGGCCCTAACGCTCATCCATCAAAATTAACTCTGTTCACTGCCGACAGACTCTTTTTAGCAAAGTTTTCCAATTGCCGGTTGTTTTCAAGAGTTTTGCGGAAGAAATTTGTGGACGGCAAATTTGCCAAGGTGGGAGTGAGTGAGTTAATGTTGGCCAGATAAAGGGGAACGCTCCAAAAAATGATGGGTGGGGGATCTATTGTGAAAAGGTTTCCTATACGAGGTGCTGGTGTATCTGGGTTTTACTGCGCCCTCTTCCCATGAAGATGCCTCCATAAAAGGATTGGGGTCCTATTTTTGGGGTCCAGGAGCTTCTTTACTTTATATACTTTGTATCAGTATAGAATTTTATGGCATATCCTTTGATCCTTGGGAACCTGCAATTTTTTTTTTCATTACAGGTCCGCTATTCTGGCCGGCATCCAACCACCATTGAATGGACTGGTGGTGGAACATGGAGATACACGCTGGGACCCATCTTTGGAAACTGCAATTTTTGTCATTACAGGTCCACTATTCTGGCCGGCATCCAACCAACATTGAGTAGACGGGCGGTAGAGCATGGAAATAGATGAAGGTCCCACCTTTGAGACCTGCAATTTTTTATAATTACAGGTCCGCTGTCCCGGATGACATCCAACCACCATTGAGTGGACGGGTAGTCGAGCATGGGAAATACATACTGGTCCCACCTTTGGAATCTGCAATTATTTTCATTACAGGTCCGCTATTCCGGCCGGCATCCAGTCAACATTGAGTAGACGGGCGGTAGAGCATGGAAATAGATGAAGGTCCCATCTTTGGAACCTGCAATTTTTTTCTTTACAGGTCCGCTATTCAGGGCGGCATCCAACCGCCATTGAGTGGACGGGTGGTAGAGTATGGAGATAGAGGTTGGTCCCATCTTTGGAACCTGCAATTTTTTTCATTACAGGTCCGCTATTCTGGCCAGCATCCAGTCAACATTGAGTAGATGGGTGGTAGAGCATGGAAATAGATGAAGGTCCCATCTTTGGAACCTACAATTTTTGTTTTTTACAGGTCCGCTATTCTGGCCGGCATCCAGTCAACATTGAGTAGACGGGTGGTAGAGCATGGAAATAGATGAAGGTCCCATCTTTGGAACCTGCAATGTTTTTCTTTACAGGTCCGCTATTCGGGGCGGTATCCAACCACCATTGAGTGGACGGGTGGTAGAGTATGGAGATAGAGGCTGGAACCATCTTTGGAACCTGCATTTTTTTTTTCTTTACAGGTCCGCTATTCGGGGCGGTATCCAACCACCATTGAGTAGACGGGTGGTAGAGTGTCGAGATAGATGAAGGTTCCATCTTTGGAGCCTGCAATTTTTTTTCTTTACAGGTCTGCTATTTGGGGCGGCATCCAACCAACATTGAGTGGATGGGTGGTGAAACATTGAAATTGATGAAGGTCACACCTCTGGGACTTGCAAATATTAGACATTTATGGCACATGCAATGGATATGCCATAAAACTTTACTTTGATATCCCTTGTCCAACTGCTGGCTGTTTCTTTCCACCCTCACATTTCTCCAGGCTAGGTTTTAGATACCTCCACCCTTCTTCACCACACAAAAGCTTTGCCACCTAATGTCCCCCCCATACATCTGCACAGACCCCCTACTAGATTGCTTCTCACCCATAGTGGCCTTTCCTCTACTTTCTGTGCCTCTAACTCATTCAATCCCCCTCAGTTCCATGCAACTTTCTGCCCCTTCTACTATCTGTGCCTCCGAATCATCCATCTCCCAACAGTGTCTTGCCATTTTTTGGCCCTACTTCTATCTGTGCTTCCAACTAATTCATCACGCATCAGTGTCATGCCACTATGTGCCCGTTCTTCTACTTTCTGCCTTTCTGGCTCGTCCTTCCTTCAAAGTGTTATTCCTCTAAAGATGCCCAACTTTGCATCTCTTTTATAGCGTGTGCCCACTACAATAGCCCCTCAACCTCTGCAAAAAATGCTTACATTCTCTCCTTAAAGGGAACCAGTCACCAGGATTTTCATATATAACCTAGATCAGGCTGATTCTATATAGACCTTTTAGTTGTCAGCTCAGATGTATAGGTTTTGAAACACAAGCAAGTAAAGTTTATAAAATCGGCAGCTTTTTGAATGACAGCAGCTAATAGCTGTGGGGGTATTCATAGTTATCCCCTCCCCCTCTGTTAGAATTAGCATAAGTATTTTACTTGCAGGACCTGTCGTGAGGTCATACTCATGTGACCAGCTGGTATCAGCTTTGTTGGCTGAGGCCCCGCCCTTTCTGGTCACATGAGTATCAGCTATCAGCTGATCGGCAGCTGCTGTCATTCAAAAAGCTGTTCATTTTGTAAACTTTACTTGCTTGTATTTCAAAACCTATATATCGTAGCTGACAACTACAGGTATGTATAGAATCAGCCTGATAGTGCCAGTATAGCCCTGGCTTTAGGCTATATAGGATAATCCTGGTGATTGGTGCGCTTTAATGTGGGACCAGTGGTCTCCCTGGGGCCGAAAAACGTTTAATAGCCCTGCCTATCACAGCATGTGAACATCATAAGGGAGCTGTTAGGTTCACTAGGTGACAGTAATCCACAATGCAGCAAGTAGTGAGTGAAAAACAAGACGTCCTGGAGACCCCAGACAGGTAGCAGAAGGCCCGGAAGAGCAGAAAAAGATAGCAGACACACTGGAAACAGCAGACAGACAGGAATAGTCCTGGAGGCGTCAGGCAGCCAGGAGACGTCCCGGAGGGGGTCGGGCAGCCAGGAGACGTCCCGGAGGGGGTCGGGCAGCCAGGAGACGTCCCGGAGGGGGTCGGGCAGCCAGGAGACGTCCCGGAGGGGGTCGGGCAGCCAGGAGACGTCCCGGAGGGGGTCGGGCAGCCAGGAGACGTCCCGGAGGGAGTCGGGCAGCCAGGAGACGTCCCGGGAGGGGGTCGGGCAGCCAGGAGACGTCCCGGAGGGGGTCGGGCAGCCAGGAGACGTCCCGGAGGGGGTCGGGCAGCCAGGAGACGTCCCGGAGGGGGTCGGGCAGGCAGGAGACGTCCCGGAGGGGGCCGGCAGGCAGGAGACGTCCCGGAGGGGGCCGGCAGGCAGGAGACGTCCCGGAGGGGGCCGGCAGGCAGGAGATGTCCCGGAGGCCGCCGGCTACCCCATTTTTGAGTCGAGGGTCTACTGTGTAACTAGGATCCCAGGAGCCAGACTCTTGATAATCAGCAGATTGTAGTGCTGGCCTCCATTGGCTTAGGATGAGACCACACCTTTGCTGTCGTTTTTAATACATTTTGCTTTTTTCGTTTTTTGCATGCAGATCTTCTTTTCCTCTCACTTCTTGCTCGTTTCATCCTGCTCCAATTTGAAATATAACATTGAGATAAGAATTTAGAAGGTGAGATCCGCGGCTTGTTAAACAATGAATCTCCTAAATGACAGCGGCGTGAAAGTGAAGCGCGGCGGATCCTGCTCCGGGCAGCATTTAAAGGTAACAAGATTCTATTCTATTTTTAATGACATGTCTCCTTTAAGCTGGGTGCTGTGTAATGCGGCCGGGGCCGGGGGCTCACACACAGGTCAGAGCTTCACAATTAATAATGTCAGATATATATTGTAATTTATTATTATTGAGTCCGCTCCAGGCTGTCTGAAAACACAGATTAACTTGAAGGATAAAAATGATTTATGGAGGAAATGTTAACTTTTCAGCAGCAGCAGCGTCCCCCGCATGTCAGATATTGTTTAATCAGCAACCTATAGCTATTGCTTGTGTCATGTCCATTGCAGGTTCCCATCTATAAAGGATTAAATCCATAATTGTAGATGTCGGGATATCTGGCGTCCGCACGTAAGAGGCTCGATGCATTCTCGCATACATATGGGATATGTGCGCCTTATTATTCGCCTTTTCTGCACACCGGATTAGATTAAAGACTGTGCGAGCCCTGGGGCAAAACCCCCTCTCCCATTACTGCTCTATTAGTACTTGCATAGCATCGCCATATAGAGCCCTTTTATTACTGCTATACAGTGCTTAAATAACAGCAACATAAAATGCTCGCATGACACATAAATAGTTCTTCTATAACGTTACCATATAGAATCCCTTTAATACTGCCATACAGTGCATAAATAATAGTAATAAAGTGCTCACATGACACTGCTATATGGTACTAATATACAGAACCCCTTTAATACTGCCATACAGTGTATAAAAGCATAATGAAGTGCTCATGCGACACTGCTATATGGTACTTCCATACAGAACCCCTTTACTACTGCCATACAGTGTATAAATAATAGCAATACAAAATGCTCGCATGACACATAAATAGTTCTTCTATAACGTTACCATATAGAATCCCTTTAATACTGCCATACAGTTCATAAATAATAGCAACATGAAATGTGGACATGACACTGATAAATAGTTCTTCTATAATGTTACCCTATAGTATCCCTTTAATACTGCCATATAGTGCATAAATAATGGTGAAATGAAGGGCTTACATGACACTGCTATATGGTACTACTATACAGAAGCCCTTTAATTCCACCATACAGTGTATAAATAATAGCATCATGAAGTGCTCACATGACACTGATAAAGGGTTCTTACATAATACTGCCATACAGTGCATACATAATTGTAACATGAAGCACTTATGACACTGCTATATGGTTCTTTAATAACATTGCTATATAGAACCCTTAGGCTATGTTCACACACTGCGTTTTTTACCTGCGTTTTGGGTCCGTTTTGGGTCCGTTTTTGCTGCAGAAATTTCTTGAGAAATTCTTGTAACCTTTCTGCAGACATTCCCCAGCAAAACCTATGGCAAAAAAAATTAGCTGTGCACACACTGCATTTTTTTCTTAAGAAAATTCTTTCAGTAGATTTTCTTAAGAAAAAGAATGAGCATGTCACTTCTTTTCTGCAGCTAACTGCATTTTTTGCCATAGATAATTGGCACAATAACGCAGGGAGCAACCAGCGGTAAAAACGGACCTAAAACGGACCTAAAACTGACCTAAAACGGACCTAAAACGGACCTAAAACGCAGGTGCGTTTTTGGTGCGTTTTTTAACACAGGTGCACTCTTAAGAAATTTCTTAAGAAATTTCTTAAGAAAAATCATTTTTCTAGTGTGAACATAGCCTTATGCTTGCGTATTAGTGGGTTCACTGGACCGAAGATACCGCTCCCTTGCCTGGAGGAGCGAACTGGACCGGCTGCCGAGTCTTCAAGGTGGCAGTAGGTACACGTGCATGTAAGCAGCCGGCAAACGGGATCTACGGTACCCCAGTAGCTGGCGCCACGTACATAGTACAGTCTCTTATAGAAGCGGCCACTCCAGCAGGCAGAGTAGTGGATCCGTCCTGGATGGATACGGCAGCAGCAACTGGCATGGATACTTGCAGCAGCTTGTACCGTAGAAGACAGGCGGCGTAGATGATCGTGGCAGCAGTAGATAAGAAGTGCTAATCAGTATCAGAATGTAGCACAATAACAGCAGCAGCACTATTGACCTGAGAACTAGCAAGTAACTAACTCAGTGCCCAGTCACCTCCCTTCTGGGAAAGGTGCCTTAAATACCTGAAACCTCTCAGCCGACCTGGAAGGCACTTCCGTGACATGGAGCGCTGGCCCTTCAAGAAAGGGGGCGTGGCCATGCACGCACCCTTCAGGCAGAATCAGGAGGCCTGTGAAGTGTACACCAGCTCTGGGGGAGAAGGCAGCTGCCACAGGACGCCGGGCGGGTGAGAGAACATACATCCCCACTGGGGAAGGGGGACAGGACAGTGTGAGGACGTCGGTATGGGCGTTGCAAATACATATAATGTAATACATAATAGTGCCACTGGGGGGCCTTTAGGTGGATGGCCTTTCTTTCCTAATAGTGCAGTAATACCACCGCCATAATGTGCCTAAATAATCTGTATAGTGCCAATATTCAGTAGGGAACAGTGCCGCATATTACTGTTACTATACATAATAGTGACATCTAGTGCTCACATAATACTGCCATATGGTTTTTAAATAACATTGCCATATAAAACCCCTTTAATACTGCCTTAAAGTGCATAAATGAAAGCAACATGAAGTGCTCACATAGGACCTCCATATGTTACTTTTTAGCTTTGCAGTTCTTTTTATACTACCATAAAGAGCATACAAAATAGTGACATGAAGTGCTCCCATAACACTGCTATATGGTAATAGCATTACCGTTTATAATCCGGAAATACCGTACCTACATAATAGTGACACTGAAGCATCTGTAGGTGAATAGCCTCCTAATACCACTGCCCCTAAACAATAACTCCACATAGTGCCAATAATTTGTACCGAACACGGTCCCTATATTACTGCTGATTACAGAACAGTGATGTACAATTCTCACATAAAACTGCTGTGGGAATGATGTTGCAGAATTTACAACCGCCATGATGCTGCCACGTAGCACTCATTATTGTACTGCCCTCAATCCTTGAGGATTTTTTTCCTGCCCCCCCTCCCAAGTACAAGGGGTCATTGTCAGGTGCCCACAAATAAGGGGGTCATGTTTTGTCCACCCCCTAGTGTTGGTGGTGTCATTATCCTATCCCACACAATTGTCGGGGGTCATCATCTTGATTCCCCATGTATTGGGTGCCATTTTCTTTTTTGTTGTCCTTTCTCCCCGGCGTCCGCCGCTCCTCGGCCCGTCTGCCCGGCGTCCGCCGCTCCTCGGCCCGTCTGCCCGGCGTCCGCCGCTCCTCGGCCCGTCTGCCCGGCGTCCGCCGCTCCTCGGCCCGTCTGCCCGGCGTCCGCCGCTCCTCGGCCCGTCTGCCCGGCGTCCGCCGCTCCTCGGCCCGTCTGCCCGGCGTCCGCCGCTCCTCGGCCCGTCTGCCCGGCGTCCGCCGCTCCTCGGCCCGTCTGCCCGGCGTCCGCCGCTCCTCGGCCCGTCTGCCCGGCGTCCGCCGCTCCTCGGCCCGTCTGCCCGGCGTCCGCCGCTCCTCGGCCCGTCTGCCCGGCGTCCGCCGCTCCTCGGCCCTTCTGCCCGACGTCCGCCGCTCCTCGGCCCCTTCTGCCTGACGTCCGCCGCTCCTCGGTCCCTTCTGCCCGGCGTCCGCCGCTCCTCGGCCCCTTCTGCCCGGTGTCCTCCACTCCTCGGCCTGTCTGTCACAATATGTACAGAAAAGTAGCAAGTGTACAGTGAAATGGAAAGGAAACCCTGTGTCTAGGGAAGGGAGAGATGGTGACCCCTGACCAAGCGTACCGCTGAACCCTGGCTTCCCTCATTACCCTAGATAGGTTTTGCACCCATGCGCCGAACAGGATACCTGACCCTAGCGGACCCTGAAGTAGGCCCTTGGTAGGAAGGGGATGGGCGAAGTGCTTAGTCAGCCCCACTAACCACTAAAGAAGACACAGGGGTAACAAACAGGGGAGAAAGGAATGAACAACTTATCTCCCATTGACTCAGGGAGAGGAACTGCGCCAACCACCAATTTTCTGCAGATGTATGCAAGCCGCCTGCTTGCACTGAAGACTTGTTAAAGGTATATGAACTATCACCAGCATCGAGTAATAAAAAGTGAAGATATATAAAAACACAAGGGAAGTGCTGATGAAAATCAGCTGAAAGGGGAGGAACTCTGCAGGGTCCTAAAAGGAAAGAGATGAAAACCAAGCAGAAATAATCGGTTAGGGAGCAATTTGCGCAGCCAAACACTTTGATCTTCTATAGCTGGACACCACAGGACCATCTCAACCTCGTCAGGATGTTATTGTGCTGTACCTTGAGTGTTCGAGGGATCATTTCCCTGTTCTCCATAATTGTTCGTAACTTCATATGTCAGCATTGATGCCATAAGCTCTCCGTATAGCATGGATGTATTATGCACAGTGTGTATATGTACCTCCCCGGACCTCGACCGCAGCCGAGCAGCTTGGATCCGGGCTCGTCAGTGGGTGGCTCGAGCGCCTCCGGACACGGGGGTCACTTCGCTCTGAAGGGAGGCTGGCGCTACGTGAGAGTGTTTCGGTGGGGAGGTTCACGGCCGGAGCCGTGGTTTTTTTTTGGGTTTAAGTTTGTGACGCCACCCACGGTTGGCGGTGAGTGTGGACACCACCGCTGCCGTTGACTAGGCTCCCGGGGACGGTGTTGCGCAGCCAGGTGTTGACCCCTCTGTGGGTAGGGGGTTGATGGTCCTGGGGCCCGGTTGTTGGGGTTAGGATGCAGGGGTGTGGGCGTGTTGGCGTGATGCGGGGCGGTGCTCAGCCCGAGGGCACTGTTGTACTCACTATGACAGATACACCGGAGTCTCTGGTAAACCAAAAAGATGGTGGTCAGTGCCCGTAGCCGACTGCGACTGGTCCCCCACCCGGTTTGGTGGTTCCCGCCTTTCTCCTGCACCCCGTTTGTAGATTTTGACTGCCTGCGCTTCAGCGACGGGAGTCCGCTCCCCGGCTTTGTGTGTGTCGGGAGAGCCCGTTTGCCCGCAGAAGTTGGCCCGTGGGATCTCTCTGCCTGTGCGGTGGCTTTCAATCCCCCTCGTTGGGCTGTTGTCTTCAGTCGGCACTTGGGTGGGAAAGAATCTAAGGTCCAGACCCCAATCAGTGAATTTGACTCGGTCCAGTGGCATCTGGGCCTTGTTCTGGGTCTGAGTACCCTTCCTGGTGCTCCGGTTTCCAGTTGGTTCCCCGGTTCAGTACCAATAATAACGAATAACGTTTGGAACACCATTCTAAGTCTGAACTGGGTGCAACAACCTAAAAAAACATCACTATGGTGAGAGAAGGTATGCACACCAGTGACTATGTAAGGGGAATATATGAAAAGCAGGAACTGCTGTGTGAATACTGACATGAAAAATCCAATAGCTATATGTAAGAATGAAATGTGAAAAATGGAACCTGCATTACTGCCATGAACATATGAATAAAGAGAAATGTATCTATTGAATTGATCAATGCAATAGACCCCAACACTACGCCAAAGTATTTCTCTACGTTGGGGTCCCTAGCTTGTGTGTGTCCTCTCATGCAGTTAAAAAACTTACCGTGTATGGGAAGCTGAGACCCAGGCTATATATACGATGTGGATTGGCAATAGGTGTGGTTGGGGAGGGTTCACAAACGAAAAACTACCCCGGTTCAGTACCGGCGGGCCACTGCCCTGTCCTGGTCCCTTACAGTTCCACCAGCCGTCTTCCCGGCTCCTGCAGGCGGCAACCACCGTCTGCCTCCTGGCCACAGGGTATCCGGGCTACAACCCAGATCCCCCACAGGCGTTTTCTCCTTCTAACACCTCTCCTTTCACCTCCTAGACTGCTCTCCTCTCCTCCCTAATTTCATCCGCTTGCTTCTCCCAGCTATCTGAACTCCTGGCTAGTTCAGGAATATATATATATTATATAATATATATATATATATATATATATATATATATATATATATATATATATATATATATATATATAATATTATTTTATAAAATATATATATATATATATATATATATATATATACATAATATTATTTTATAATGTACACGTGTATGTATGTGACAATTCCCCTCCATGTTTGTGTTGGGTTATTTTTATGTCCTTTTTCTATCTGTAATTTTTCCCTTTTGTACATTAAGGAAACAGCACATGATAATAATAGTTTTGTGGGCGCCATCTGGTATAATAATTCACAGCTGCAGCATTAAATAACCTTGTTACAGTTTTGTAACAAAAGATATTGATGTATATTTAAGAGTGTCTCTCGTCTGACACTAGGATGAGGATTCTGATTACTGGGGATTTTTGCTTTATACTTTACATTAACCATTTATGGAGCCATTTCATTTTTACGTCCGTCTATAATACTTTGTACTGTAACCTTTCCCTATCTGTAGAGTATCCGCAACGGGACGACCCTCTAAAATCGGGGTGGTGTATAAAAAGCCTCGTCTTAAAAGTCCTGCAGATGCCGCTGCCACGGTCATTTTAGGGCGTGCGTGGTTTTAACCGATAAAAAAAGTGGGATGGATGCATTGGAGATATAAATAAATAAATCTTTATTTTTATATAGCATAGCGCTAACATATTTCGCAGCGCTTTACATACATTAGGAACAATGTCCCCATTGGGGCTCACAATCTAAGGTCCCTATCTGTATGTCTTTTGGAGTCTGGGAGGAACCCGGAGGAAACCCACGCAAACACGGGGAGAACATACAAACTCCTTGCAGATGTTGTCCATGGTGGGATTCGAACCCAGGACCCCAGCGCTGCAAGACTGCAGTGCTAACCACTGAGCCACCACAAGACTGCAATGCTAACCACTGAGCCACCGTGCCGCCATAGAAACGTGCACGGAGGTGCCATATGGATCCAGATCTTCTCTGCCATGTATGAGGATCAACATGGGATAATCCAACATGAGATCCAACATTCTTCCAACAGCATAGAAGCCCTGGTGGTCTCCTACAGATTTGTGATATTATCCCCCCCCCCCCCCCCCCACTGAAAATAAGACCTACCCCAAAATGAATCCTTAGTAGGATTTTTGGTGCTTTTTTGAGTATGTTTAAAATATAAAGGCCCTGTCACACACACACAGATAAGTCTTTGGCAGATCTGTGGTTGCAGTGAAATCATGGACATATTGTTCCATTTGTACACAGCCACAAACCTGGCACTGATTGTCCACAATTTCACTGCAACCACAGATCTACCACAGATCTGCCACAGATTTATCTCTGTGTGTGACAGGGCCTTAAGTCCTACTCCAAAAATAAGCCCTAGTTGCGGTTCCTTAAGGAAGTGTCCAAGCAGCTAAAAAAGTTAAAGAATACAACAGAACCCTTCATCAATGAAAGCAGAGACCCTCTCCCATAAGTGAGCAGAGACCCCCCCCCCCCCTCCCATAAGCGAGCAGAGACCCCCCCCTCCCATAAGCGAGCAGAGACCCCCCCCCCCCTCCCATAAGCGAGCAGAGACCCCCCCCCCCTCCCATAAGCGAGCAGAGACCCCCCCCCCCTCCCATAAGCGAGCAGAGACCCCCCCCCCCTCCCATAAGCGAGCAGAGACCCCCCCCCTCCCATAAGCGAGCAGAGACCCCCCCCCTCCCATAAGCGAGCAGAGACCCCCCTCCCATAAGCGAGCAGAGACCCCCCCCCTCCCATAAGCGAGCAGAGACCCCCCCCCTCCCATAAGCGAGCAGAGACCCCCCCCTCCCATAAGCGAGCAGAGACCCCCCCTCCCATAAGCGAGCAGAGACCCCCCCTCCCATAAGCGAGCAGAGACCCCCCCCTCCCATAAGCGAGCAGAGACCCCCCCCCCCTCCCATAAGCGAGCAGAGACCCCCCCCTCCCATAAGCGAGCAGAGACTCCCCCCTCCCATAAGCGAGCAGAGACCCCCCCCCTCCCATAAGCGAGCAGAGACTCCCCCCTCCCATAAGCGAGCAGAGACCCCCCCCCTCCCATAAGCGAGCAGAGACCCCCCCTCCCATAAGCGAGCAGAGACCCCCCCCCTCCCATAAGCGAGCAGAGACCCCCCTCCCATAAGCGAGCAGAGACCCCCCCCTCCCATAAGCGAGCAGAGACCCCCCCCCTCCCATAAGCGAGCAGAGACCCCCCCCTCCCATAAGCGAGCAGAGACCCCCCCTCCCATAAGCGAGCAGAGACCCCCCCTCCCATAAGCGAGCAGAGACCCCCCCCTCCCATAAGCGAGCAGAGACCCCCCCCCTCCCATAAGCGAGCAGAGACCCCCCCCCCCTCCCATAAGCGAGCAGAGACCCCCCCCCCTCCCATAAGCGAGCAGAGACTCCCCCCTCCCATAAGCGAGCAGAGACCCCCCCCCTCCCATAAGCGAGCAGAGACTCCCCCCTCCCATAAGCGAGCAGAGACCCCCCCCTCCCATAAGCGAGCAGAGACCCCCCCTCCCATAAGCGAGCAGAGACCCCCCCCCTCCCATAAGCGAGCAGAGACCCCCCCTCCCATAAGAGAGCAGAGACCCCCCTCCCATAAGAGAGCAGAGACCCCCCTCCCATAAGAGAGCAGAGACCCCCCCTCCCATAAGAGAGCAGAGACCACCCCCTCCCATAAGAGAGCAGAGACCCCCCCCCCTCCCATAAGAGAGCAGAGACCCCCCCCTCCCATAAGAGAGCAGAGACCCCCCCCCTCCCATAAGAGAGCAGAGACCCCCCCCCTCCCATAAGAGAGCAGAGACCCCCCCCCTCCCATAAGAGAGCAGAGACCCCCCCCTCCCATAAGAGAGCAGAGACCCCCCCCTCCCATAAGAGAACAGAGACCCCCCCCTCCCATAAGAGAACAGAGACCCCCCCCTCCCATAAGAGAGCAGAGACCCCCCCCTCCCATAAGAGAGCAGAGACCCCCCCCCCTCCCATAAGAGAGCAGAGACCCCCCCCTCCCATAAGAGAGCAGAGACCCCCCCCTCCCATAAGAGAGCAGAGACCCCCCCCTCCCATAAGAGAGCAGAGACCCCCCCCCTCCCATAAGAGAGCAGAGACCCCCCCCTCCCATAAGAGAGCAGAGACCCCCCCCTCCCATAAGAGAGCAGAGACCCCCCCCCTCCCATAAGAGAGCAGAGACCCCCCCCCTCCCATAAGAGAGCAGAGACCCCCCCCCTCCCATAAGAGAGCAGAGACCCCCCCCTCCCATAAGAGAGCAGAGACCCCCCCCCTCCCATAAGAGAGCAGAGACCCCCCCCCCCTCCCATAAGAGAGCAGAGACCCCCCCCCTCCCATAAGAGAGCAGAGACCCCCCCCCCTCCCATAAGAGAGCAGAGACCCCCCCCTCCCATAAGAGAACAGAGACCCCCCCCCTCCCATAAGAGAACAGAGACCCCCCCCTCCCATAAGAGAACAGAGACCCCCCCCCTCCCATAAGAGAGCAGAGACCCCCCCCCTCCCATAAGAGAGCAGAGACCCCCCCCCTCCCATAAGAGAGCAGAGACCCCCCCCCTCCCATAAGAGAGCAGAGACCCCCCCCCTCCCATAAGAGAGCAGAGACCCCCCCCTCCCATAAGAGAACAGAGACCCCCCCCCTCCCATAAGAGAGCAGAGACCACCCCCCCTCCCATAAGAGAGCAGAGACCCCCCCTCCCATAAGAGAGCAGAGACCCCCCCCTCCCATAAGAGAGCAGAGACCCCCCCCCCTCCCATAAGAGAGCAGAGACCCCCCCCCTCCCATAAGAGAGCAGAGACCCCCCCCTCCCATAAGAGAGCAGAGACCCCCCCCCTCCCATAAGAGAGCAGAGACCCCCCCCCTCCCATAAGAGAGCAGAGACCCCCCCCTCCCATAAGAGAGCAGAGACCCCCCCCTCCCATAAGAGAACAGAGACCCCCCCCTCCCATAAGAGAACAGAGACCCCCCCCCTCCCATAAGAGAACAGAGACCCCCCCCTCCCATAAGAGAACAGAGACCCCCCCCCTCCCATAAGAAAGCAGAGACCCCCCCCCATCATAAGAAAGCAGAGACCCCCCCCCTCATAAGAAAGCAGAGAACCCCCCCCCCCCCCTCATAAGAAATCGCACTCATCAGACCCCAAACAATTACAATTGGCCAGTGCTGATGGTGGATGGTCTCTCACACAGAGATCTGCACTGCTGTCAGGTCCCTCGACGGTCCAGCTGCACTGCATATATCACAAGCAGATCGGGTACCAGTATCCGCGCGAGTGATACTGCATCCAATCACCAGGGACAGCCAACCACTGTAGAACGCAGGCGGACCTGACAGCAACACAGATCTGTATGTGAGAGCCCATTCACTTGCCTACTCTATTGTTTAGAGTCTTGTAAGTGCGATTCTTTTAGGGGGTGTCTGCTTTCTTTTGGGGTAAACTTAACAGTACATAGGGAATAACAAAGTTAATCATTCGGAGCAAAAAAATTACTGTAAGACCCTGTCTTATTTTTGGGGAAACACGGTATTTATTCTCCAATGTGAGAATTTATTTCGGGAACATAGGAGCAATTGGTGGCGAGTATGAATGTCTCATCAGGTTCAGGTGATAATCCACAGATCTACAGTGAGATCCCGATTCATCCTACGCGGAGATTCCTCAGAGCGATCCTTTAATTTGGCTGTAAGAGATCAGTCTTCCGTTACTGCGAAAAAGCTGCGAGATAAATCTGACCCTATATCCAGGAAAGGAAATAAAAAAGAGCAGAACGTGACATAGTCTCCGACTATTATCTGCATAAAGTAAAATGACAGTAAGACATAAGCGCAGTCTACCAGATGGCTGGATCCACCACTGTTTTCAACCATCTTTGTTTGCTGGAAGCACCGAGCTGAGGAGCGCTAATTACTGCATCCTGTTGCTATGTGGTACGGGCATGGCACAGACTGCACTAGGAATTAGGAAAAACAAGTGCATGAATTTATTAACAAAGCTTCCTCCTTATTTGTAGGGAAAGAAAGATCATCTTTAACCCCGTTCCATCTTCTAACATATGGCCGGGCAGGGTACCCAGCTGCCTATCGATATGGTGAATTTTGAGTGTGGTTTTTTTCATCCACGTTTTCGAGTTTGCTGCTCCCAAAAAATATTAAAACAAAATTTCTGTTCTGAAAAGAAATAATCCAAATCTGCCTCAGTTTTCCTGACAGTCCTGATATTTCTGGATGGTTATCAAGCCAGCATGTCCATATCTGACCAAATCCACCAAACTATGGCCAATTGAAGCTTGGGCAAAAGTATCCCTCCTGTGTCATCAACCCACCATGTCCATATCTGACCAAATCCACCAAACTTTGCCCAAACTGAAGTTTGGGCAAAGGTAGCTCTTCTGTGCCACCAATCCAGCCTGTCCATATCTGACCAAATCCACCAAACTATAGGCAACTGAAGCTTGTGCAAAAGTATCCCTCCTGTGTCATCAACCCACCATGTCCATATCTGACCAAATCCACCAAACTATGGCCAACTGAAGCTTGGGCAAAGGTACCTCTCCTGTGCCACCAACCCAGCATGTCTATATCTGACCAAATCCACCCATTTATGGCCAACTGAACCTTGGGCAAAAGTATCCCTCCTGTGTCATCAACCCACCATGTCCATATCTGACCAAATCTACCAAACTTTGGCCAACTGAAGATTGAGCAAAGGTACCTCTCCTATGCCACCATTCCAGCATGTTCATATCCACCAGCCTATGGCGAACTGAAGTTTGGGCAAATATGGACATGCCCTCCTGTGCCACCATCCCAGCATAACCATAGCCGACCAAATCCACCAAACTATGGCCAACTGAAGTTTGGGCAAAGGTGTCCCTTCTGTGACACCAACCCAGCATGTCCATATGTGACCAAATCCACCAAACTATGGCCAACTGAAATTTAGGCAAAGGTACCCCTCCTGTGCCACTTATCCCTTCTTTTTATCAATATCAGTCCAACCCATTCTTGTGTATGCTACATGAAGGCTATCCTGGTCAACCTAACCATACACTACTTGTAAAAATATAATCAAGGCTATCCTGCTCAGTTCCCCATCTCCAGTCTGCCCTTTTTGACATACTAAATCATTGTATCCATTTCTGATCTCTCTACTTTAATGGTGTTGACCTCTACAGGATGTAAATTGGGGGTGCTATGCTCACCTTCACCTTACCGATTCCCCAGCACTATGGTTTTGACATTTCCCAGGTCGTCTACTGGTCTCTACATCCTGCTCCAGTGATGATCTCCCTAACTGGGGGGCAATATGGAAGCGTGAGAACCAGAGTGATGGTGGTTTGGTAGATGAAGTGCGGCTTCTTTTGTTATCTTTCTACGCTGTTTAAAAAACAATTAAAAGTTGTCGAGTTAGACAACATTTTTTAAAGCTATGCTAGCTATTGCTATAAAATTGGCATTACTACAGCCAAACCTGCAAATTTTGGTAACTATCCAATTGGTATGACGTTTGGCCAAGGTGAGGTGTCTGAGGGGGGAAAAAAGATAGGACATGTTGACTTTTCACATGCCCAGTCCTTTAGTTTTTTGAGAGATAAGCCACCAGCGGAGTCCCGATGCGGGGAGGGGGAGTCGGCAGAGCCGCGCTGCAGGGGGGGGTCGGCAGAGCCTCGTTGCAGGGGGGGGTTCGGCAGAGCCTCACTGCTAGGGGGGTTCGGCAGAGCCTCGCTGCAGGGGGGGGTTGGCAGAGGCTCGCTGCCGGGGGGGGGGGGTTGGCAGAGCCTCGCTGCAGGGGGGGGGGGTCGGCAGAGCCTCGCTGCAGGGGGGGGGGTCGGCAGAGCCTCGCTGCAGGGGGGGGGGTCGGCAGAGCCTCGCTGCAGGGGGGGGGTCGGCAGAGCCTCGCTGCAGGGGAGGGTCGGCAGAGCCTCGCTGCAGGGGGGTGTCGACAGAGTCTCGAGGTGGAATATAGCAAGGTGGCGGGCAGGCCTGTGTGGCCAGGTGGCGGGGCAGGGCTGTGTGGCCAGGTGGCGGGGCAGGGCTGTGTGGCCAGGTGGCGGGGCAGGGCTGTGTGGCCAGGTGGCGGGGCAGGGCTGTGTGGCCAGGTGGCGGGGCAGGGCTGTGTGGCCAGGTGGCGGGGCAGGGCTGTGTGGCCAGGTGGCGGGGCAGGGCTGTGTGGCCAGGTGGCGGGGCAGGGCTGTGTGGCCAGGTGGCGGGGCAGGGCTGTGTGGCCAGGTGGCGGGGCAGGGCTGTGTGGCCAGGTGGCGGGGCAGGGCTGTATGGCCAGGTGGAGGGCAGGGCTGTATGGCCAGGTGGCGGGGCAGGGCTGTATGGCCAGGTGGCGGGGCAGGGCTGTATAGCCAGGTGGCGGGGCAGGGCTGTATAGCCAGGTGGCGGGTAGGGCTGTATAGCCAGGTGGAGGGCAGGGCTGTATAGCCAGGTGGAGGGCAGGGCTGTATAGCCAGGTGGCGGGTAGGGCTGTATAGCCAGGTGGAGGGCAGGGCTGTATAGCCAGGTGGAGGGCAGGGCTGTATAGCCAGGTGGCGGGGCAGGGCTGTATAGCCAGGTGGAGGGCAGGGCTGTGTAGCCAGGTGGTGGGGCAGGGCTGTATAGCCAGGTGGTGGGGCAGGGCTGTAGAGCCAGGTGGTGGGGCAGGGCTGTAGAGCCAGGTGGACGGCAGGGCTGTATAGCCAGGTGGAAGGTAGTTGAGTCTTGCAGCATTATTGTCCACATTGTCCACTCTCTCCATTAAGGTCACATGCACACTCAGTTGTGATGATTGTGCACGTGTATGGTTCAGTCAGGAGGAATAGACGTCTATTGAGAGGGTGTGACATTCTTTACCTGACGTCTCCACCTCACACATGGACTGACTGCATGTCCTCCACCCCTGACCTCGTCCTCGTTCATGGTCATCCATGGTTTGGGAGTTGCTTTATCGCTCTACCCATCAGCGGAGGAGTGGGATCTCCTCGCGCACAACACCTCATCACTGCACGGAGGCTTCTTCTTTTTTTTCCCAATATCCAAGTTGAGAAATTTCTCGAGCAGAATTAATCTTTTATTTTTTTTTCGTTAATATGGCCTTGGAACAACTTAGAACTCTACATAAATGCCTCTGGAGACGGATCGATATACCGATCCATGCCCCTCTTCTCACAGACCGCCGCTGTTCTCTACAGAAATACTTATTTTCAGATAATCAAAAAGCTTCAATTAGGACGAGCGCAAAACAATGGAGAAGGTCTGCGTGCGGCCCTCATCCATCCAACCCTGTCACCGCTCAGTCACTCATACGGGGGGGCGGCGTGGGGGGGGGTAATAATGAGCAGAATTAGGCGAGGAGCCAATATTGACACCTGTACAGTGAACGGCGCCATCTCTCAAGAAATTCCCCGGAACCCCTCGCTGACCCCCAAATATATGTGTTTTCTAATTGTCCGCCATTGCGTGGAACGTGGTGCAAAGAACGAAGCCTGCAAAGACCGAGACAAGCGGAAGAGCCGAGACAATGAAGCGGAAGGTTCCTCCAGAAGAGAGGGAGTCAGGCTCCTTCTTATCTGTCAAGTACAAATGAAGACAAAAGAAAATCAAACGATTTGTTGCGGCGTGCGAGGGGAGAAGTCTTCATATCTCGATGCATATAGTCAGACTCTTTTAACCCTTTTTGTGTTATTGGAGTATATATACTTCACTGAGTTGTCCAGGATTACAAAAACATGCGCCTTCTTCCAGAAAAACGGCGCCACCTCTGTCTGCAGGTTGTGTCTCATATTGCAGCTCTGCCTCCTAATAAGCAACACATCGCTGTAATCAGGGTCTCAGCCCCTACATCAGACTGCATTCATATTAAATAGCAAAAACCTGCTGACAGATCCCCTTTACACATACAATCAACACTCACCGTTGTTACTTTACTTCTTTAGCTGATGTGTTATACAGCCCAGAGCTCAGTGACTTCACCAGCAAAATAGTGAGTGCAGCTCTGGAGTATAATACAGCAGGTAACTCAGGATCAGTAATGTATGTACACAGTGACTGCACCAGCAGAATAGTGAGTGCAGCTCTGGAGTATAATACAGGCGGTAACTCAGGATCAGTAATGTATGTACACAGTGACTGCACCAGCAGAATAGTGAGTGCAGCTCTGGAGTATAATACAGGAGGTAACTCAGGATCAGTAATGTATATACACAGTGACTGCACCAGCAGAATAGTGAGTGCAGCTCTGGAGTATAATACAGGAGGTAACTCAGGATCAGTAATGTAATGTATGTACACAGTTACTGCACCAGCAGAATAGTGAGTGCAGCTCTGGAGTATAATACAGGAGGTAACTCAGGATCAGTAATGTATGTACACAGTGACTGCACCAGCAGAATAGTGAGTGCAGCTCTGGAGTATAATACAGGAGGTAACTCAGGATCAGTAATGTATATACACAGTGACTGCACCAGCAGAATAGTGAGTGCAGCTCTGGAGTATAATACAGGAGGTAACTCAGGATCAGTAATGTAATGTATGTACACAGTTACTGCACCAGCAGAATAGTGAGTGCAGCTCTGGAGTATAATACAGGAGGTAACTCAGGATCAGTAATGTAATGTATGTACACAGTGACTGCACCAGCAGAATAGTGAGTGCAGCTCTGGAGTATAATGCAGGAGGTAACTCAGGATCAGTAATGTAATGTATGTACACAGTGACTGCACCAGCAGAATAGTGAGTGCAGCTCTGGAGAATAATACAGGAGGTAACTCAGGATCAGTAATGTATGTACACAGTGACTGCACCAGCAGAATAGTGAGTACAGCTCTGGAGTATAATACAGGATAAGTAATCGTTCAGCTATAGGATTTGCAGCCAGATGTTGGCAACCAAGTTCTAATAGCCCATTAAACTCACTAATAACTCTGCCTCTGTCTTTGCTCGGTGATAAGGACTGTTAATGGAGTATAATGTGCAATTATGCCAGTTTTACAATAAATTAACTAAAATAAAATATAACCCCTGCTATCGGCCAGCGAGGAGTAACTGACCGGTCCTGCACTAATATATATATCACATCTGCTTCGCTGTCCTTAATTACCCCGTCATCATGTAAAGATTTTATAAATGAGGTCAGAAAATGTTCACATTCTTTACCTGGATAATGTGGACATAATGGGAGCGCGGCCCAGTTCTGGGGGCAAGTTATATTTCAAACTGTTGTTGATAGTTTTTGGTTAACCCTTTCTTTGATTACTTCGATACCTTTAAACTATGGATAATGAAAGAAAAAGAAGTCCAATATTTTTTATTGTACACCCTCCCCCACTATGTGTTACACTGCAGTTCAAAATTGCACCGAAACAGTGGGATCAAGCCCCCCGGGAAGTCAGTGGTTGGTAACCTGATTTATTATACACCAATTTTGGGGAAATAAATAAGCAACATGATGGACTTTACACTCAATAATGCTCCTGGACCTCCGGCAATAGTTGGGGCTTTAGCTTGGAGGTCAGTTAGGGTAACTAAAATGGCAAGATGTGTTTTCCTACAAAGTTAACTTTAATCATTATGTTTTGGAATAATAATAAGTTCCATAATTAATTATTATTATTTAATGGCCTTCAGCTCGATCTCGAGCCATGGTGACTTGATGGATGAACGCTCTGTAGCAAGATCGATCTTGTGCAAGCCTAGGTAGGTCCACCAGGGGTCTTCCCCACCTAGATAGGTCCACCAGGGGTCTTCTCCACCTAGTTAGGTCCACCAGGGGTCTTCCCCACCTAGATAGGTCCACCAGGGGTCTTCTCCACCTAGTTAGGTCCACCAGGGGTCTTCCCCACCTAGATTGGTTCACCAGGGTCTTCTCCGCCTAGATAGGTTCACCAGGGGTCTTCCCACCTAGATGGGTCTTCCCCATCTAGATAGGATCACCAGGGTCTTCTCTGCCTAGATAGGATCACCAGGGTCTTCTCCGCCTAGATAGGTCCACCAGGATCTTCTCTGCCTAGATAGGTCCACCAGGGTCTTCCCCACCTAGATAAGTCCAACAGGGTTTTCTCCGACTAGATAGGTCCACCAGGGGTCTTCCCCACCTAGATAGGTTCACCAGGGGTCTTCCCCACCTAGATAGGATCACCAGGGTCTTCTCCGCCTAGATAGGTCCACCAGGGGTCTTCCCCACCTGAATAGGTCCACCAGGGGTCTTCCCCACCTGAATAGGTCCACCAGGGGTCTTCCCCACCTGAATAGGTCCACCAGGGGTCTTCCCCACCTGAATAGGTCCACCAGGGTCTTCTCCGCCTAAATAGGTCCACCAGGGTCTTCTCCGCCTAAATAGGTCCACCAGGGTCTTCTCCGCCTAGATAGGTCCACCAGGGTCTTCTCCGCCTAAATAGGTCCACCAGGGTCTTCTCCACCTAGATAGGTCCAACAGGGTTTTCTCCGCCTAGATAGGTCCACCAGGGTTTTCTCCGCCTAGATAGGTCCACCAAGGGTCTTCTCTGACGTTATCTTGAACCACAATAGGGTAAGTTCCACAATTGGATGTGGATAAAAAAAAATGTTCCCTGCTATGTACTGTGTAATGGCCGTGTCTGATTGTACAGGAACATTGTCTGGTCTGTGGCGGGCACTGACAATTTGAGGCCCTTGTGCAAGAAATGTGTTTGTGCCTCCCCTTCTTTTATGACAACCAAGTTACAGATTATATATACTGTGCATGTGTGTGTATATAATATATTACATGGCTTCCTCTCGTTATGTATAACCATCCTTTATTACATAGTGCCCTCTCTTATTATGTAAATTACCATACTTTACATATCGGAGTCTCTTGTTATTTATACCTTCCTGTCTTTTAGTGTCCTCTCTTGTTACATACAAAATACAATGACTACTGGTGGAACATGGTAAAGCCTTTTTCTAATGGAATAGGGCAATGGACTGATCTTCTGGTGAAATACCGCTAAATCAGCAGTCACTTTTATATCCAATGAGAAGTTTACGTAAGAGGGAGCGCTATAAATAAAATAACACGCTATGTAAGGGACGGTGCTATACATAATAGAGCACGTTATATCATAAGGGACGGAATCATAAATAACTAGATAGAATGCTACGTAGTAAGGAACATTATATATATATATATATATATATATATATAATCAGACCAAAAGTTTGGACACACCTTCTCATCTCTAGTACAACTGTGAAGAGGAGACTTTGTGCAGCAGTCTTCATGGTAAAATAGCTGCTAGACCACTGCTAAGGACAAGCAACAAGCAGAAGAGACTTGTTTGGGCTAAAGAACACAAGGAATGGACATTAGACCAGTGGAAATCTGTGCTTTGCTCTGATGAGTCCAAATTTGAGATCTTTGGATCCAACCACCGTGTCTTTGTAGAAAAGGTGAACGGATGGACTCTACATGGCTGGTTCCCACCGTGAGGCATGGAGGAGGAGGTGTGATGGTGTGGGGGGGCTTTGCTGGTGACACTGTTGGGGATTTATTCAAAATTGAAGGCATACAGAACCAGCATGGCTACCACAGCATCTTGCAGCGGCGTGCTATTCCATCCGGTTTGTGTTTAGTTGGACCATCATTTATTTTTCAACAGGACAATGACCGCAAACACCACCTCCAGGCTGTGTAAGGGCTATGAGAGTGATGGGGTGCTACGCCAGATGACCTGGCCTCCAGTCACCAGACCTGAACCCAATCGAGATGGTTTGGGGTGAGCTGGACCGCAGAGTGAAGGCAAAAGGGTCACAAGTGCTAAGCATCTCTGGGAACTCCTTCAAGACTGTTGGAAAACCATTTCCGGTGACTACCTCTTGAAGCTCATTAAGAGAATGCCAAGAGTGTGCAAAGCAGTAATCAAAGCAAAAGGCGGCTACTGTGAAGAACCTAGAATATAAGACATATTTTCAGTTGTTTCACACTTTTTTAAGTATTTCAGTCCACATGTTTTAATTCATAGTTTTGATGCCTTCAATGTGAATGTACAATTTTCAGAGTCTTGAAAATATAGAAAACTCTTTGAATGAGAAGGTATGTCCAAACGTTTGGTCTGTAGTGTGTGTGTGTGTGTGTCTGTGTGTGTGTGTGTGTGTGTGTGTGTGTGTGTATATGTATGTATATATATATGTATGTATGTATATATATATGTATGTATGTATATATATATATATATATATAATATATATATATATATATATATATATATACACAGTTAGATCCAGAAATCTTTGGACAGTGACACAATGTTCGCGAGTTGGGCTCTGCATGCCACCACATTGGATTTGAAATGAAATCTCGACAACAGAATTCAAGTGCAGATTGTAACGTTTAATTTGAAGGTTTGAACAAAAATATCTGATAGAAATTGTACGAATTGTACACCTTTCTTTACAAACACTCCACATTTTAGGAGGTCAAAAGTAATTGGACAAATAAACCAAACCCAAACAAAATATTTTTATTTTCAATATTTTGTTGCGAATCCTTTGGAGGCAATCACTGCCTTAAGTCTGGAACCCATGGACATCACCAAACGCTGGGTTTCCTCCTTCTTAATGCTTTGCCAGGCCTTTACAGCCGCAGCCTTCAGGTCTTGCTTGTTTGTGGGTCTTTCTGTCTTAAGTCTGGATTTGAGCAAGTGAAATGCATGCTCAATTGGGTTAAGATCTGGTGATTGACTTGGCCATTGCAGAATGTTCCACTTTTTTGCACTCATGAACTCCTGGGTAGCTTTGGCTGTATGCTTGGGGTCATTGTCCATCTGTACTATGAAGCGCCGTCCGATCAACTTTGCGGCATTTGGCTGAATCTGGGCTGAAAGTATATCCCTGTACACTTCAGAATTCATCCGGCTACTCTTGTCTGCTGTTATGTCATCAATAAACACAAGTGACCCAGTGCCATTGAAAGCCATGCATGCCCATGCCATCACGTTGCCTCCACCATGTTTTACAGAGGATGTGGTGTGCCTTGGATCATGTGCCGTTCCCTTTCTTCTCCAAACTTTTTTCTTCCCATCATTCTGGTACAGGTTGATCTTTGTCTCATCTGTCCATAGAATACTTTTCCAGAACTGAGCTGGCTTCATGAGGTGTTTTTCAGCAAATGTAAAGCTGGTGTCACACATAACGACGACGACAACGACGTCGCTGCTACGTCACCATTTTCTGTGACGTTGCAGCGACGTCCCGTCGCTGTCGCTGTGTGTGACATCCAGCAACGACCTGGCCCCTGCTGTGAGGTCGCCGGTCGTTGCTGAATGTCCAGCTTCATTTTTTGGTCGTCACTCTCCCGCTGTGACACACACATCGCTGTGTGTGACAGCGAGAGAGCGACGAAATGAAGCGATCAGGAGCCGGCACTGGCAGCTGCGGTAAGCTGTAACCAGCGTAAACATCGGGTAACCAAGGGAAGACCTTTCCCTAGTTACCCGATGTTTACGCTGGTTACCAGCCTCCGCTCTTGCTGCCAGCGCCGGCTCCTGCACTGTGACATGTGGCTGCAGTATGCATCGGGTAATTAACCCGATGCATACTGTAGCAAGGAGAGCAAGGAGCCAGCGCTAAGCAGTGCGCGCGGCTCCCTGCTCTCTGCACTGTGACATGTAGCTGCAGCACACATCGGGTTAATTAACCCGATGTGTGCTGCAGGAGAGCAAGGAGCCAGCGCTAAGCGCGGCTCCCTGCTCTCTGAACATGTAGCACAGCGACCTTATGATCGCTGCTTCTGCTGTGTTTGACAGCTAAGCAGCGATCATAACAGCGACTTACAAGGTCGCTGTTACGTCACCGAAAATGGTGACGTAACAGCGACGTCGTTGTCGCTGTCGTTTAGTGTGACACCAGCTTTACTCTGGCCTGTCTATTTTTGGAATTGATGAATGGTTTGCATCTAGATGTGAACCCTTTGTATTTACTTTCATGGAGTCTTCTCTTTACTGGTGACTTATAGACAGATACACCTACTTCACTGAGTGTGTTCTGGACTTCAGTTGATGTTGTGAACGGGTTCTTCTTCACCAAAGAAAGTATGCGGCGATCATCCACCACTGTTGTCATCCGTGGACGCCCAGGCCTTTTTGAGTTCCCAAGCTCACCAGTCAATTCCTTTTTCTCAGAATGTACCCGACTGTGGATTTTGCTACTCCAAGCATGTCTGCTATCTCTCTGATGGATTTTTTCTTTTTTTTCAGCCTCAGGATGTTCTGCTTCACCTCAATTGAGAATTCCTTAGACCGCATGTTGTCTGGTCACAGCAACAGCTTCCAAATGCAAAACTACACACCTGTAATCAACCCCAGACCTTTTAACTACATTGATTACAGGTTAACGAGGGAGACGCCTTCAGAGTTAATTGCAGCCCTTAGAGTCCCTTGTCCAATTACTTTTGGTCCCTTGAAAAAGAGGAGGTTATGCATTACAGAGCTATGATTCCTAAACCCTTTCTTCGATTTGGATGTGAAAACTCTCATATTGCAGCTGGGAGTGTGCACTTTCAGCCCATATATATATATATATAATTGTATTTCTGAACATGTTTTTGTAATCAGCTAAAATAACAAAACTTGTGTCACTGTCCAAATATTTCTGGACCTAACTGTATATATATAATATATTAGTAAAAGAGGAAACTGTGGTTAAGGACACTTCAGTGTATCACACGGCAGTATACTATATACTAAGAGACAATGCCATGTACAATAAGGCTAAATTCTTGTATCTGTGTGAAGTGTCGGTGTGCTGCCTAATTATTACATCCTGTGACAAACCCCGATTCTACTCCCCTTCCTCTGAGCCTGTGCCGTCGTATCCTCTTCCTCCCGGCGCAGGAGTCAGCAGCTGATGTTGGGGTGCAAGTGACGTCAGGACGTGATGTCACTGTCATGCCCCACAGTCATTTGCATGTCGACGTCAGCTGCCGGGCTCTAATTGGCTGGTATTGTGTATTGCAGCACAGGGAGTTGGCAAGTTCCAAGCTCCACAATACAACACAGCTAAATGTGCAACTGAGGACGCACATCCATCTGAAATACTCATCTGTGTCTGCAGGCCCCCCCTCCAACTCTGGTGCCGGCTGCAGCTGCACCGGCGACATGTCTGCCCAAAATTTTTGACTATGACCTTTTGTTGGTACTTTCTTACAAGACCTAATTGGGGGAGGGAGTGTACCTTTTCGCTGAGAGGCCAGTAACTGACCCTTCAAGGTCGGGCACTGAAGCCTTCATCTGATCCTTCTAGGTTGGTTGATGGTTGAATTTGCTGGGATCTGACTCTTTAGCCAAGGTTTGATCCTTTCCCCATGCTTTCAATGTGCTTGGTTTCTTTTGCCCAGGGCCAGGATCCAGCGATCCTTTACCTTGTGATCAGAATTTTGGCCAGGAGCTTGCTTTTGATTCTTTTCTTGATGGCCATAGAGAGTTTGGGGTTGGAAGCTTGGCCAGTGGGATAGCTCTTTTGTCCATTGCTGAGGTTTAAGCCTTCACCTGAAAGTAGGATCTGAGTCTTCATTTTTGGGCCAGGGAACAAACCTCGTTCTGGGGCTATTGATCCTTTTAGGCGAGGTGATGTTTGACTTTTCTGAGATGCGACTCTCTGACCAGGTTTGGCTCCTTCTCCCATGGTCTGACCTGGCAAAAGATCCCGGGTTTGACAGTTTTCAGGTTCCCGGTCAGGGCCAGGTTTGGATCTTCTACTTAAGCTCAGAACATTGCTTAGCCACCAAGAAGAGAATCAAAACCAGGTTATTAGAGAGAGATTGGTGTTCGGATACTTGGCCAGAGGGACGGATCTTTTGTCCATGACTGAGGTCTGAGGTTTTGCCTGTGCCTGGAGTTAAACCTTCACCTGAAGATAGTATTTGACTCTTCATTTTTGGTCCAGGGGCCAAACTTTAGTCTTGGGCCATTCATCTATTTTAGGCTAGGTGATGTGTGAATTTTATGAATTCCTAATTTCAATAATCGCCCCAAATTGAGGACCATTGTGAATAATCTTATTTTTTGGAGCTAACCCTAAATTTGTTGCATTTCTGCATGGACCAACATAACCATTGATATGGCGGAGCTGTATAAATCGCACCTTCAGAGACGATGGTAATGCCCAATCTGAGACGATATGTTGACCCTGTCCTTCTTTGATGCCTAAATTCGCCCGGATTGTTTCTGACGATTTGGCACGGTGCCAGTAACTTCTGGACTGTTGTCAATTCTAGGACTTTTTGGTTGGAGTTGCTCTTTTTAAGGATTTTATTTCTTTTATCTTGGGTACGATGGGGGAATATTTCCTCCATTATAATGGCGTTTTGTGCACAGCTGGAAAATGTAGTAAGAGCATGGACACCCAGATGTTCTTCCTGATAATACAGCTTGAATGGAGGCAAGTAAATATTCGGAAATAATCCGTATCCAGACGAGATGAAGTTCAGTAGCATCTCCAGCTGAAGCACTAGAATAGACCTGGAGATGGAGATGATGTAGTGCGGAGAATCATCGCAGGACGCCAGCAGGTGAAGGAGGGAGCGTTTTATAAATAAATCAGACTTTATTAACGCGGCATGTGAGTAATTAAACACTCCCTCCTTTAACATCTGTGTCAAGTGTCGAAAACCATTTGCTTGTATTTGAGATGCCTGACAAATGCTTCATATGCGGGGTCGGTGGAACGCAAGGTCAGAAAGTTTTCTCCAAGAACAGGTGAGTGTAATATGGAGGACATCATTATTGAGAAGTTTTGCTTCCTCCGATGGAGTATTCAGTGAGATGGGCAAGACCGGCTTAGCTTTATCCTCTATCCAGGTCTTCGGAAGAAGAAATGGGGCAACCTGTTATGCTCCATGTGGTACTTTCTCTAATATGATGTCATGAAGTAATCCCAGGCTTGACCACACCAGAAGTGTGACACTTGGGGAATGTTAACCCTGACCATGTCCTACATAGCCGTGTTTGTCTTCATGGTGACTTACCTCTGGTTTCATATTGGGGAATACAATCCGGACTGTCAACTCCTCTATACAGTTGTCCATGTGTGCCGCCCCGTGTCAGCAGCTGGGCTGCTTGGATCTGGATCCGCGGTGGCTCAAGGGGTCTCCGGAACCAGGGGTCGTGCGGCCACTCAAATGAAGGGGGTATTTACAGGAAATTGTGTTAAAGTTCGTGACGCCACCCATGGTATGTGGTAATTTGGAGTACCACCACTACAGCTAGGAGTACCCGCGGTGATGGAATGGGGCAGGCAGGTATCGGAACCCTCCACGGGTAGGGGGGATGCCCCAGGACTCGGTGATGGTGAGGGGGGAGTGCCGTTGGGTGCGAAGGGGGTCACTTGCGTACTCACTCAGTCCATTAAGCTGACACTGACAACTGGATAAACCAAAGTTCTGGTTACCGCTGCCGCTGAGGGGAGCTAGTTCTGGTCCTGTCCCCAATGGTGCTGCCTGGTGATCTGTGACCTTCCTCCTGGCACTAAGTTTACTTCTCTGTTGGTCCTGGTAGTATGGAACTTACCGGTTCCCACTCCCCACTATGGCTAAGTGTGGGAGCTTGCTTTCAGGGTTCACACTTGGGATTTTCTGTACCGTTTTTCTGGAAAGTCCTATCCCCCTTTTTGAACTAGTACCCCGATTTTGGAGCGGGTGGAGAGCGGATCTTGAAGGCTCCATTCTCGTCGGGTCAATTGTCAGGTTGCCTGAACCTACTCCCTGACCTAGGGTCCACGTACCAGTCGTGCCCTGGTTTCAGCCCGGTGATGCTGCAAGGCCGCTGGCTGTCCTCCTCGACAGTTCTGTGCTCCTTGCCACGATCCCCTGCAACCGGAGGTCCAGCTCCTCTAGGCCCAGACCACCGTCTGCCACCTAGATAGCTTCCTAAGAGCCCAGCTCCTTCACTTCCAAACTATAACTGACACTCCTGACCTCCCCTAACCAAGACCCTATTCCACTCAGGCCGTCCACTGGTGGGTGTGGTGCAGAGTGTACCTAGGACTTTAATTAGCTGATGTAGGCAACACCATATAGTTGGGGACCCATAACCAAGAAGGAGGTGGATATTGCAATACCCTGTGATGACCTGATAGTCCAGGGGCGTCACACATGCCTTTCTGGTGACCCTGATGAAGGGTTAAAACCTGATATGTTGCTACTAGTGATGATCAAGCACTACTATGTTCGGGTGCTTGGTACTTGTCACGAGCAGTCGGACACTTGGACAGGCTCGACCCAACTGAGTATTTTGGAAGTCAATTGAAAAGTCAACCAATTTTTCCTGATGATATTCCGGAAAAATACTGACCCTTTAATATTAAAGGAGCACTCGAAGGAGGACTAAGCCATTAATGACTGACTGTGGGGGTCGGACGGCTGCGAGTCCCACAATGCCCTTCTCTTCCCTTTCGCTGTTCACTTTGTACTACCCTGTACCTAGAGTGACATAGGGAGAAAGGAAAGAGGAAGTCAGAAAAATATTTGTGACCGGGTGACGGAAGTGACATGGGAGCTGACAGGAAGTAACAGTCAGGCAGGCAGCTACTTCCTGTCCTGGATACCGAAAAGACTCCATACATTGACTGTATGCAATGAGACAGGGGCACAGTTATTTTGCCTATTTCTGTTTGCAGATATACTTTACCATTAACTCCTTATTCACTGATTAAACAAAAGAGACGGACGCAAGCTATTGTCTTCTATTTATAATAAAAGCTGCCATATGACAGACGCTTCCTTGCACATTTCTTTCCATTATTACTGTCATAACACCACGCGTTTCTTAAATCATCTTTGTTATATTCTGTCGAATCCCCCATTGTGCAGCAGATTCCAAGCTCTGGCAATATTGCATTAACACATATGGCAGCATCACACCCCATAGGTGACAGCAATTTGGGATTGCGGCGGGAGTCCAAGCAAGTAAAGGAGACCACCATCTATAAAAAAAAAAAAATCTCCAATCACCTTGTGTTTTTAATGCCACATCCATATTAACATAGAGCCAATCAACTTGTACCCGCAATCGCGTTGTCTCCGCAGATGGCCCGAGATCTTCATGTGTGACAATTTTAAGAATGTTTTCGAAAGCCAACATTTGTTCCACCGCAATTTTTTTTTTTTCCCCCCCCCTCCCCTTCTTAGAATTTTGACACAGATGGTAGAAACTATTTAGAAAAAAAAAACAGTAAAAAAAACCCAGAAATGTTCATTTAGGAGGCTTAAATATGTGGATTAATAAAGCGCCTTTCAAATCTTTATTTCAAAGCTGAATATTAATATCTAATGCGGTTTCGCTCGTCTGCGAGAGACGTAACACTCCCGCGCTCGTCACATTCGAAAGCTAATATTTGGGATCTGTATTTGCAAAGTTGTCTAGTAATAATAATCTGGATTTGGGATAATTTATGCCGAGCTTTCACTTTGGCAGAAATGTTTTTAATTTTATTTTTATATTTATTTTTTTTTTAACAAATTAGAATTTTTATTTTTTTTTTTTTTTTTTAGAAAAGTAGCTTTTAATTAGAAAACTGTTTACTCGGTTCCAAGTTGATGCCACGTTTGCATTACCTTTCATTAAATGGGTCTGTATTGAAATGTTTTTTGGAATTGTGATGACTGCATCAGCGACTTGTGGATGGGAAAATGAAATTATAAAAGACGAAAATGAAAAGGACCTAAAACAATTGTACAACTATAAGTGGAGCTCAATGCTAATATAGCACATAAAGTGTTTGAAAATATTATTTTTGCTTAATTTATCCTGTTGGCGTTCGCGAGATGGCCACTTTTGTGATGCCAGAAACTTAAGGCTGCTTTACACGTTTCAACTAAACGTGCGATCGCACCCACCCCCATCGTTTGTGCGGCACGGGCAATTTGTTCCCTGTGTCGCACAATGCTGTAACCCCCCCCCCCCCGTCACACGTACTTACCATCCATACGACCTCGCTGTGGGTGGCGAACATCCACTTCCTGAAGGGGGACGGACTTTCGGCGTCACAGTGATGTCTCACAGTGGCTGCCCAATAGAAGCGGAGGGGCGGAGATGAGCGGGACGTAAACATCCCGCCCACCTCCTTCCTTCTACATTGCCGGTGGGACGCAGGTATGATCTGTTCATCGTTCCCGGGGTGTCGCACACAGCGACGTGTGCTGCCTCGGGAACATTGAACAACTGGACGTTCAATTTTTAGAAAATTAACGACTTGTATGCGATCAACGTTTTTGCGTACAATCGGAATCGCACGTAGGTGTCACACGCAACTATAACACTAACGATGCCGGATGTGCGTCACTTACGACATAAAGGCCGACACATTAGATATATTGTAGCGTGTAAAGCCCGCTTTAGTGTGCAGCAGGAGACCAGCGAAGATAGCTTCTGTGGCGCCCCTGAGTACATCAGGGTGCCAGAGGGTACTGCATCCTTACCCAGGGTGCAGGGCCTACCTTCCATGGTTCCAGGTTCCTAAGAAATCGGTGTCACTACCATCAGCACCACAAATCCCCAGCCTCGCCACTCTGTCAATCCCTTCACTGGCTTACCATCGCCCAACGACTCCAGTTCAAAACATTAACCATGACATACAAAGCCATCCACAGCCTGTCTCCTCCCTACATCTGTGACCTAGTCTCCCGGTACCTACCTGCACGTAACCTCAGATCCTCACAAGATCTCCTTCTCTGCTCCTCTCTTATCTCCTCTTCCCACAATCGCGTACAAGATTTCTCCCGTGCCTCCCCCATACTCTGGAACGCTCTACCTCAGCATATCAGACTCTTCCCCTACTGTGGAAAGCTTCAAGATGAACCTCAAGACTCCTCTCTTCCAACAAGCCTACAACCTACAATAGCCCTCAGTCCAGTACACCACTGCGCAACCAGCTCTGTCCTCACCTATTGTACCATCACCCATTCCCTGTAGACTGTGAGCCCTCGCGGGCAGGGTCCTCTCTCCTCCTGTAGACTGTGAGCCCTCGCGGACAGGGTCCTCACTCCTCCTGTAGACTGTGAGCCCTCGCGGGCAGGGTCCTCTCTCCTCCTATACCAGTCTGTTTTGTACTGTTAATGATTGTTGTATGTATACCCTCTTTCACTTGTAAAGCGCCATGGAATAAATGGTGCTATAATAATAAATAATAATAATAACACCTCACATCATGACCTGTCAGACACACCAGGGGGTTATGCAAATCAAAAAAGTCTGTGGATCCTCTGTTAGGAGTCTCAACACAGAAACCAGCCAGATATCCCTCCGGGAAAGGGAGGGATATCTGGATATCTGGCTGGTTTCTGTGTTGAGACTCCTAACAGAGGATCCACGGACTTTTTTGATTTGCATATTTCCCAGGGGGCAATGTACCTAGGATTTCACTGTCTTGAGCGCCCTCGTTGGATGCCGGCAGTGTTTTCTCTGGCTGGTCTCCCCGAGATCAGTGATTGTTTTGTTTTGATGGTCTACTAGGCAGTGCTCCCACCCGGCCAGAATCCTACTCCACACTGATGAGGGGCAATACCCCCGAAACAGCTGTCTGTGGATGGATACCTGGCCTTGGTATTTCCCTTGTCATATCTTTAAACTTGTCAAAAAGTTGGATATTGACTAAAAGGGCCACTTCATATGGTGGTTATGGTGGTCTCCTAAAAAGTGTCACCCCTTGGCTGGGCCTTTCCCGGAGGGATATCTGGCTGGTTTCTGTGTTGAGACTCCTAACAGAGGCTCCACGGACTTTTTTTGATTTGCATATTTCCCAGGGGGCAATGTACCTAGGATTTCACTGTCTTGAGCGCCCTCGCTGGCTGCCGGCAGTGTTTTCTCTGGCTGGTCTCCCCGAGATCAGTGATTGTTTTGTTTTACACCAGGGGGTTGGTCTAGCTGGAACAGGGCCACCCACCTCTGGGTCAGGCAGACTGGTGGGAGGGAGGAAGCAGGAGAGTAGTGAGAGCCCTCAAAGAGTAAGGAGCTGGAGTGTTGACTCCCTGGTGACCGAGGTTGGGTCACAGACGGTGGTCCGGGACCAGAGGAGTCGGGGACCGATAGCAGTGACACTGGAAAAGGGTGCGATGGACATAGTCTAGGAGGACTGTCAGCACCAGCAAGCCCAAAAGAAACTGACCGGTTGGTACAGAGCATGACTGGGTACAGGACCCTAGGTCAGGAGCCGATTCAACGTCCTGGCAGTTAACCTGCAGAGGAAGGATACCTTCAGGGACCTTTCCACAGAGCTCAGAGATTGGGGGCATCAGCACAATGCGGGGGACAGGGTTTTCCAGCCTAACAGCAGCCCAAGTGCCAGCCCTCAAGAGCACAGCTACACTTCACATAGTGAGCGGGGTCCTAACAGCTTCAAGCCACGGGGCCACAAACAGACAACTAATTGTGCACAGAGATAGGCTCTGGACGACCAAGTGACATCGGTGGGAACAGACACCTGGACAGGCTCCCCGCAGTTAACTGAATAGGATAACTGAAGTGAGCACTAATATATATATTGAGTGCAAGCCAAAAAATACATACTATAGAAGGATAAGGCTGCACATCAAATATGCCTCAAGCATATGGAAAAATATTGGAAAATACAATGAAAAATGCTACTTGCTAACTTGAACATGTGAATAATGAATTGCATACCTGCCATGAATATTAGGAAAAAGGAGATATTTAGCAATCGCATTGATCAATGTAACTGAGCCCCAAAACCTCGTCAAGGTATATCTCTCTATTGGGGTCCCTAGCTCTGTGACCCTAACTGTGTGTCATCTCATTGCAATTAAAAACTGCTGTGTGTGGAGAGGGGTAACCAAGGACTTTCTTATATAGGAAAAGAGCAGGGCAGATCAAAGTGCGCCTGCGCAGGACCGCAATGCCGACCTGTGTGGATGACGTAGGAGGATGGCGATTGCAGCCGAGAGGAGGTGCCGTACTGGAGAGCAGCCACACCCATTGGACCGGACCGCCCCCTAGGTGAGTATAATAAAGGTGTTTTTTTACGGTGTACAGAGTGCCCTGGGCTCTTGTATACAGTACTCTAGAATGCTGTATATAAGAGCTCAGTGCTGCTGACCGCAGGTTATAAGGGGAAAACCTGGTGACAGCTTCCCTTTAAGATGACCATGCCAATTCTACGCCCGTTCTTTACCCATTCTCTACCCTTCTGTCTTGTTCTCCTTCTCCCCTAGATTTCTTTACTAATTTCTGTCACAAATTTCAGTAGGTCTTTAGGCCTCTCTGTGCCCATTCTCCATCAATTCTCCACCCCTTTGTCTCGTTTCTTCTCACCCTCTTTAGATGACGGAGCTCAAAAAAACGTTCCAGAGTTGCTGTCTTCCCTGGAACTTCAGCCAATGTCTTCAAGATTTAGAAGATTTGCCAATCTTTACGGGAGGCCTTCCTTTTTCCGGGAAAGTTGGCAATTATGGGAAAGATCTGTCCTTGATGGCTGAGATGGGAATAGTTCCCTGGAGCACCTCCACTGGAGAATTCAAGAATTACACAATGTCCATTAAAATTAATAGGATTTTTGTGTGATGAATGCAAAAGTTGGATCCTACAGTGCGAGGGAAACTCTGTCATCTATTTTGCTTTTTGATTCCTATATCCAAAAAACATTTTTAATTTTTGGATGGACATGGTTGCCAAAGAATATAGCATGGAGGGCTCTTTTTGCTTCATTGACTACAGCAAAGCCTTTGACTGTGTTGATCACCTAATGCTTTGGAATACCATGAAGAAAGTGGGTGTTCCAAACCATCTGGTGAACCACATCAGGAACCTTTGCATCCACCAAGAAGCAACAATTCGATAGGAAAACAGTGACACGGTATGGTTGAAAGTAGAGTGAGGCGTCAGATAAGGCGGCATCCTGTCCCCATTTCTCTTCATTTTCCTGATTTTAGGAAGTCTTGTCTTGCCGAAAAGAAGGAATCAAAATTGCTGGACGAATCCTCAACAATCTTAATTACGCAGACAATACATCATTGATGGCAACAAGTATAGTTGGAATGAAGGACTTATTACAGAGTGTCAGGATGGAAAGCTAGAACATGGGACTCCTGCTCAATACAAAGAAGACAAAGACATTGACAACTGCCAGGTATGATCTGGACACATCTGAGATGGACAACACCGAACTGGAAGTTGTAAAGGACTTCAACCTACTTTGATCAATGATCACTCAAGATGCACCAACGACACCGGAAACGGAAATCAATAAGAGAATAGCTATGGACAAATCAACAATGAAGTCACTGGACAAGGTCATCAAATCGAGGAACATTTCACTGGTGATGAAGACACAGCTCCTACATAGTCTGGTCTTGGTTCATACATGGTAGTCCATAATCCATAGTCTGGTCTTTTCTGTAGTCAACTATAGATGCGAAACCTGAAAGGTAAAGAAACAAGACAGAAGAAGAATCAACGACTTCAAAATATGGTGATGGAGAATCATGTTACCAATACCATGGATGGCAAGAGGAACAAACAAATCAATTTTGGAACAAATCAAGCCATACATGTCACTTGAAGCAAGGATCACCAAGCTATGACTTGACTATTTTGCTCTCTCTGTGTGATATGTCCAATCACTGGAGAAGGACATCATGGTAGGAAAAATAGGAGCAAGGCAAAGAGGAAGACCAGCAATCCAATGGCGTGATAGTATTAAGATAACTGCAGAGAAACCCTGGTGTACCTATCTAGGTAGAGAAGACCCTAGTGGACCTCTCTTGGCTGCACAAACTTGATCTTCCTATGAATTGTTCATCCATCAAGTCGCCATGGCTCGAGATCGAAGGTGGAGACGACCCATTTGAATCTTATCTAGGTGAAGACCCTGGTGGACCTTAGCTAGGCGGAGAAGACCCTGGTGGCCCTTAGCTAGGCAGAGAAGACCCTGGTGGCCCTTAGCTAGGCAGAGAAGACCCTGGTGGACCTTAGCTAGGCAGAGAAGACCCTGGTGGACCTTAGCTAGGCAGAGAAGACCATGGTGGGCCTTATCTAGGCGGAGAAGACCCTAGCGGACCTCTCTTGGCTGCACAAAATCTATCTTCCTATGGATTGTTCATTCATCAAATCGCCATGGCTCGAGATCGAAGGCGGAGACAACCCTTTTGGATCTTATCTAGGCGGAGCAGACCCTGGTGGATCTTATCTAGGCATAGAAAACTCTGGTGGACCTTTTTATCTAGGCGGAGACGACCCTGGTGGACCTTATCTAGGTGGAGAAGACCCTACTAGACCTTATCTAGGTAGAGAAGACCCTAGTGGACTTCTCTTGACTGCACAAACTTGATCTTCCTATGAATTGTTCATCCATCAAGTCGCCATGGCTCGAGATCGAAGGTGGAGACGACCCATTTGAATCTTATCTAGGCGAAGACCCTGGTGGACCTTAGCTAGGCAGAGAAGACCCTGGTGGACCTTAGCTAGGCAGAGAAGACCCTGGTGGACCTTATCTAGGTGGAGAAGACCCTGGTGGGCCTTATCTAGGCGGAGAAGACCCTGGTGGACCTCTCGTGGCTGCACAAAATCGATTGTTCATCCATCAAGTCGTCATGGCTCGAGATCGACCTGAAGGTGGTTAAAAGAAGAAAGTGGCAAATTTAATTTGATTTAAATTTAAATTTAATTTGGATGCCGATTTGTTATTCTGTTGTATGTATTCTGTTTTAATAAAAAAGTATCTGATTTAAAAAAAAAAAAAAAAAGAAGAAAGTGGTTGCATTAATAAGAAGAAGCAAACAATATATTTTTGGAATCCTTTCCGCTATACACATTGTATCTCCTTCTCCTATCTTCACTTTTCCCAGCTATTTGAATACATTTGCTTATTTTGCATAGCTAAATGCTGCCTCTATTAGGATCACTCACTGTCTGCGCTGATATCCGTGATGTCAGGGATCCTGCTGCTGGAAACCAAACAATATTAGATCTATTGACAGCTGTCTGCTGCAAGCGAGAGCAAATTAGACCGAGAGGGCAGGAGCTGAAATGTCAACAGTGGGCGCGTCGCACTCATCACTTGCCACAATAAGTCATTTTTGCACCGCCCTCGGCTTTATGGAGACCTTCCCTGCTCAAACCACATCAGCAAATGAGCGACTCCGCTAAAAAACCCAACATTAATTCCATATAGTTACCTATGTGTCTGAGAACAGAAGGACATCGGATCATAACCTATTGTTCCAACATGTTTACTTTTTACATTTTACGTCCGCCGCTCATTAACCCTTAGTGCTTGTTCCGTAATGGTTTGCATGCATAGATAATGTGCAGAAGCCATGCTTGTAGCGGAGTATGTGTATTAATGAATGCTGTAAAGTTCTGAAAATTGGAAGCCTAAAGGCCATTTCTGTATAAAAACACAGATGCAATTTTTTACATTAATTTGTAAAAAAAATATAAAATAATGGGAAACTTTGGTGCATTTTATTTCCCTACTTGTTTTGCCTACTGTTCCGGATAGGAAAGAAACAGAATGAAGACGTTGCCCCCTCTCACATTTTTGCTTGGTCATGGATATCTTCTCTTTTTGACCCTTCAGCCTGGGGTTACAGAAAGAAAACTGAAAAGCTGTAATTGGGGACAAAAAGAAATACAAAAAACGATTTAGATGCTTTTTTAGTACATTCGGGATCAGAAGGACACTGTTAAATAGAGGAGAGTAGATAAAGAAAGGAAGGGTTGGAAAAAAGTTGTCCCATCCTGGGAATGGTGAACCCATCAAGCTTTTACCATTACACACTTATACTTTCCATATAGGCAGGATGGGTAGTGTGATGTCTAAAAAAGGGAACATACCATAGAGTTAGACCATGGGGCTACTATTGGGCCATTATAACACTAATGCATGCCCTCATTTTCTCCCACCTGGACTACTGTAACCTCCTGCTCTGTAGCCTCCCTTCTAACACTCTTATTCCCTCTAATCTATCCTAAACTCTTCTGCCACCTCTCCCCTCGCTATTCCTCGGCCTCTCCTCTCTGCCAATCTCATCACTGGCTTCCCACTGCCCAAAGACTCAGTTTCAAAACACTAACCAGGACATACAAAGCCATCCACAACCTGTCTCCCCCATACATCTGCGACCTAGTCTCCCGGTAATTACCTACACGCAACCTCCGATCTTCACAAGATCTCCTCAACTTCTCTCTTATCTCCTCTTCCCACAATTGCATGCAAGACTTCTCTCGTCCCTCCCCTCATACTCTGGAACTCACTACCCCAACACATCAGACTCTCACCTACAGTAGAAACCTTCAAAAGGGACCTGAAGGCCCACCTCTTCCAGCAATCCTACAACTTGCAGTAGCCTCCAATCCACCATAGCCTCACATGACCATCTCTACCCTCACCTACTGTATCCTTACCCTTCACTGTAGACAGTGAGCCCTCGCGGACAGGGTCCTCTCTCCACCTGTAGACTGTGAGGCCTCACAGGCAGGGTCCTCTCTCTTCCTGTAGACTGTGAGCCCTCGCGGACAAGGTCCTCCCTCCTCCTGTAGGCTGTGAGCCCTCGCGGACAGGGTCCTCTCTCCTCCGGTGCCAGTCTGTGCCTTGAAATGTTCACGCTTATTGTACTTGTCTATGTATGCCCCTTTCACATGTAAAGCTCCATGGAATAATTGGCACTATAATATTTATAGAGACGTACCCACCCCTTGGGTGGTAAGACTCCTCTCTCCATAGGGGCTGCATTCAAGAAGGTGATGTATTGACCCAAGTGCCATGGAATGGATGTAAAAATGGATGCCATACTGTTATGGGTCCAATCATAATTGTGGGGTCCATATGTACTTGGATCCCCTCTCTATTCTATTTATGCCAGCAACCCTCTTCCTTAATAATGTCAAAGATTAGGTTTTAAACATTGATTTATTACGATTTTCCTTATCCTTGAGAAAGGGACTATTCAAGACCCTCAGGAATTTGTAAGCCACAAATTACTCCCGTTAAAGACCCCCATAGCGGCTTTTTCTTCCCGAGGTTTAACTTTTAGCTGTTAGGCCTCTGTGTATAATTGTTAACAGGGCTTTCCACATACCATGGACCAATTATAGCACTGAAGTATTTTTAAGGCAGTGGATGTAGCGCCGGTGTCTCTGCAGAGACGTCGACTTAATCACCGCCCCGGCCGGGTCACGTCCTCCTTAGCACTCCCCCGGCCATCCACGTGTGCTACTGCCTCCTTGCCCTCCTGGATCCCGTACATGCCGCACATGGTTACCAGAAGTGCACCTAAAGGGGGCTTTACACGCAGTGATATCGCTAGCGAGCGTACCCGCCCCCGTCGTTTGTGTGTCACGGGCAAATCGCTGTCCGTGGCGCACAATATCGCTAGGAACGGTCACACGGACTTACCTGCCTAGCAACGTTGCTGTGGCCGGTGAACCGCCTCCTTTCTAAGGGGGCGGTTCGTGCGGCGGCACAGCGGTGTCAATAAACGGCCGCCCAATAGAAGCGGAAGGGCGGAGATGAGCAGCCGTAACATCCCGCCCACCTCCTTCCTTCTTCATTGCCGGCGGCCGCAGGTAAGCTGTAGTTCGTTGTTCCCGAGGTGTCACACAGAGTGATGTGTGCTGCCTCGGAAACGATGAACAGCCTGCGTCCTCAACAATCAACGATTTTATGAAAATGAACGATGTGTCAACGATGGACGATTTGGTGACTATTTGCCATCGTTAACGGCCGCTTGTTGGTGTCACATGCAACGTCGTCGCTAACGATGCCGGATGTGCGTCACAGAATCCGTGACCCCGGCGATATATCATTAGATACTTTGTTGCGTGTAACGGGGCCTAAAGACATGCGCCTGCACATCGGCCCTCCTCTTCAAGGTTCCTGGAAGTGCCTCTCCAACTATGGCTGAGAGGCATTGTGTATTTAAGGCACCCTCCCATTATGGGAGGTATCTGGGCAGCACATTCTGTTAGTCAGTCTCCAGTCTGCTACCTAGCTAGTTATCAGGTCCTGAGCTCCCATCCAGTTATCCCTGTGTCCATCTCCAGTACCTTCCTTCCCAAACCTGTCTGTCCCTGCAATGCCCACCATTCCTGTTTTTAACCCGCCTGTTCAGCCTGCCTGGGGGTCAGCTGCCACAATCCCAGTCACTGCTTTGGGAGTGGTATCTGGTGTCCCTCCCTCTAAGGGGTAAGGCCGATTTCCCCTCTTTGGTCCAGTTGGTCCACTAATCCCGCCTACTGCCCCTACACAGGCCTTTAGTCTTAAAATTGGATTTTTGGGCCCCCTCATGTTCCAGTGCCTCGGAGTAACTGCTGCCTCTGCCCCCAATGGCTACACAAGGTATCGTACCCATCATAGTATTGGATCTCTGACTGTACTGGTACCAGTTTCCGATTCTGAGATTTCCGGTAACATCGCTCCTCTCGTTAAGAAGCTCTCATTGGACTTTGTGTTTGCCGTACGTATCGGAAAATAAGTGAGCTAAATATTGTTTGTTACAAAACAGATGTCAAATAAAATTAGACCATATGTGCCATAAAACACTTCTCTTATTTCTTTCCCCTACACTGCGTTTCAAGACAGACAGTACTTTATGGAAGAGATAGCTGAGGAAATATGGAAATATTAAGAGATCACAACATTTTTACACGCCGCTTTACTGTCTTGTTTCTGGAGAAATATCTATCGTGGAAGAAAACCGTTTTCAATGTGCTTGTAATTTGCTTCTTTATTCTACACCGCTCCTTCATCATGGATTCTTCCACGTCGAATCCCAGCTGCCTGGGTTCTTCATGCTTTTACGATCTCACATAAACCCTTGAGTTTGGGTTGACCTCCATTTTCACCTTGTGTTTACGGGGTCTTTATGAAATTGAACCTACATTCGTTGGCCACTGGTTCTTCTATTATGGCCATTAATGATCACCATGACTCCAGGTGTGTAGCGGAAGGACCATGACGCGTATTGGTGTTGCATGACCAAGAACCCAACACCCTAAAATCCTCTTGACCATACGTCACCTTTTACCACTCTGTTTTTTGATTTCTCAAGGGTGTTCGTGCCAGGGTGAGATCTTCGGTGGCATATATCATAAAAAATAGGAATAAGCCACTGCCAGATAAGGTGTAAGCCAGTAGTCTGAAGAAGAAGAAAAAAGGCCAGAAGTCCCGCAATTTGTCACATTGCACTTTTACCTCAAAAATTCTCATCAGACAAATTAAAATTTCAAGTATATTTATACTTTACGCCACTTATTCTCATGCATGCCGGATTACCAAGTGGCCATGACGGGGAAGTACCAAGCGAAAGGGAAGGGGACCCCTGTGTCTAGGGTGAGGGAAGATGGTGACTCTCGACCAAACCTACTGCAGGTCCCTGGGTTTCCTCACCACTCTAGATAGGTTCCGCACCTATGCGCCGAGCCGGATACCTAACCCTGGCTTCCCCCACCATCCTAGATAGGTTCCACATCTATGCGCCGAGCCGGATACCTGACCCTGACTTCCCTCACCACCCTAGATAGGTTCCACATCTATGCGCCGAGCTGGATACCTGGGCCCTGGCTTCCCTCACCACCCTAGATAGGTTCCACATCTATGCGCCGAGCTGGATACCTGGGCCCTGGCTTCCCTCACCACCCTAGATAGGTTCCACACCTATGCGACGAGCAGGATACCTGGGCCCTGGCTTCCCTCACCACCCTAGATAGGTTCCACATTTATGTGCCAAGCTGGATACCTGGGCCCTGGCTTCCCTCACCACCCTAGATAGGTTCCACACCTATGCGACGAGCAGGATACCTGGGCCCTGGCTTCCCTCACCACCCTAGATAAATTTTGCACCTATGTGCCAAGCAGGATACCTGACCCTGGCTTCCCTCACCACCCTAGATAGGTTCTACATCAATGCGCTAAGCCGGTTACCTGACCCTGGCTTCCTCACCACCCTAGATAGGTTCACACCTATGCGTCTACCAGGATACCTGACCCTGGCTTCCCTCACCACCCTAGATAGGTTCCACACCTATGCGCCGAGCAGGATACCTGAGCCTAGATATCCCTAGTGCTTGGCAATAAATAGGGAACGGATGAGATGAGCTCTTCGTCAACAACTATAGACTACACAAGGAAGAAACACTGGGAAAATGCATGAACTACTTATCCACAGATGACACAGGCAGGAGTTTAGCAAAGTTTTCAGCAACGATATTACAGAGGAGAACAAGCCACTTGCTTGCAGCCAAGGCTTGAATGAACTGAAAATATCACCAGCACCCGTCCAAAGAAGGAAGGGGTATATAAGCACCAAAATAATGCTGATGATCAGCAGCTGGGTGGACGGTGAGCTCTTGCTGGGTCCAAAAGGGGGAGAGATGAATCCAGCATGAAAGCTACCTATACCAATGAATAGTGACAGCACAAACAATGGAAAGTCAGCCAAACGCTGTGACCTTCCATGGCCAGAAACCACATGACTTTCTGTCACTCATTTCAATACATTTTTTGATTTGTTTTTTTTAAATTTAAATAGGGTACAGAAAAGAAAAAGGGATGACATTAGGGTGCAATATCACTCAATAATACGGAAAAGGAGAAAATCACCCAGAAGTCTCACCTCGCCCTAAAAATAACCATTCAGCAGAGTCTTCAGGCACCCATTGGGTAACGAAAAATTCAAGAATTGTATTACTTTACGCCATTATTTATTCCCATGTATTTTGGATTACCAAAATGATCAATTTTTGATTCGTCAATAATCCATGAAGGTTCTTTGGGTCCCTCCGAGATTGGCAAATAAGTTGGGGACATTTCTATTAATTCCGAATCTACATTCTGTGTCTCTAATTTGGAAATGATTTCGTAGTGATGTGACCCTGCGTCGTTCTGCGGGGTTAGAAACCAGGAATAGCCCTCTGCTCGTAATATGGAGCGCTCCATTCATTCCTTACTGGAACTTGGTCCTTTCTCACTTAAAGCTCCACCAAAGTGTGGAGAACGGCGGAGAGTAGACATTACTGGTTAAAGGGATTCAGCCACCAGTAAAAGGGAGGCCCGAATACTGTAATGCACTGGTGGAGAAACTATGAAAACATCTTAGTGGTTTCCTCAATTCCCCCGCGGCATCGATCATCATAAACACCAGGAATAGCAAAAGAATTAGCAAATATGAGCAAAGACTGTAAACAAGATGTCTCCATCGGGGGCGAGTGCTGCTCCCTACCGAATACACCAAATCTTACAGGATGAAATGTTTTTGTTACATTTTGTTTCAAGAGATTTTTTAGTTTGACCCTAATTATCTTACAAGGAGCAGTATTATAGTAGTTATATTCTTGTACATAGGGGCAGTATTATAGTAGTTATAGTCTTGTACATAGGGGTAGTATTATAGTAGTTATATTCTTGTACATAGGCGGCAGTATTATAGTAGTTATATTCTTGTACATAGGGGGCAGTATTATAGTAGTTATATTCTGGTACATAGGGGCAGTATTATAGTAGTTATATTCTTGTACATAGGGACAGTATTATAGTAGCTATATTCTTGTACATAGGGAGTAGTATTATAGTAGTTATATTCTTGTACATAGGTGGCATTATAGTAGTTATATTCTTGTACATAGGAGCAGTATTATAGTAGTTATATTCTTGTACATAGGGGCAGTATTATAGTAGTTATATTCTTGTACATAGGGGCAGTATTATAGTAGTTATATTCTTGTACATAGGTGGCAGTATTATAGTAGTTATATTCTTGTACATAGCGGGCAGTATTATAGTAGTTATATTCTTCTACATAGGAGCAGTATTATAGTAGTTATATTCTTGTACATAGGAGCAGTATTATAGTAGTTATATTTTTGTACATAGGGGCAGTATTATAGTAGTTATATTCTTGTACATAGGGTCAGTATTATAGCAGTTATATTCTTGTACATAGGGGCAGTATTATAGTAGTTATATTTTTGTACATAGGGGCAGTATTATAGTAGTTATATTCTTGTACATAGGGGCAGTATTATAGTAGTTATATTCTTGTACATAGCGGGCAGTATTATAGTAGTTATATTCTTCTACATAGGAGCAGTATTATAGTAGTTATATTCTTGTACATAGGAGCAGTATTATAGTAGTTATATTCTTGTACATAGGTGGCAGTATTATAGTAGTTATATTCTTGTACATAGCGGGCAGTATTATAGTAGTTATATTCTTCTACATAGGAGCAGTATTATAGTAGTTATATTCTTGTACATAGGAGCAGTATTATAGTAGTTATATTCTTGTACATAGGGGTAGTATTATAGTAGTTATATTCTTGTACATAGGGACAGTATTATAGTAGTTATATTCTTGTATATAGAGGCAGTATTATAGTAGTTATATTCTTGTACATAGGAGCAGTATTATAGTAGTTATATTCTTGTACATAGGGGCAGTATTATAGTAGTTATATTCTTGTACATAGGGGCAGTATTATAGCAGTTATATTCGTGTACATCTGGGGCAGTATTATAGTAGTTATATTCGTGTACATCTGGGGCAGTATTATAGTAGTTATATTCGTGTACATCTGGGGCAGTGTTAGTGTAGGTGAGGCTTTGTACTTTATACCCGTGCTCATTGATATGAACTGCAAAAATAACCAGGTTTCTATAATAAAAATAAAAAATATTTGAAAGTTTTCTATTTCCTGGGAATTTTCATATTTCCAGAAGAGAATAGAGCATGTTCACAATCTGCTTTTCGCACTTTGGTGTTGTCACTGTTGGAGGAGGAGTGTCGGGATTGTGTCCCTCGTATGGGGCTGCCGGAGGTTACATAGTCCTGAATCTCGCACACGCCTTTACAGTTGGGCAATTTCTAGACACTAAATATGCAGCATGTAAATCAGGATAAACAGAATGCCTACAGTCTGCTGCCAGGAGCTACATGGTACAACAAAATCTGGATCCCACAGGAATGATGACATCAGCAGAAGATGCTGCTCCCTCCCTCCATAGGAAGTGTATTGAGAAAACAGAGGACTTGGAGCAGATGTATCTAGTGAAATAAGGAGCATCGCAGTCCCTGGCACTCCCTGCGCTTCCATATGGGCCTGGTTTTGTAGTGATGCAGCTTCAGCAGAGAAGATCTGAAGTGATCGAGAAATGGCAACGCAATGATCTGTCACTCACAGCTCAAGAAACAAACCCAGAAATAAACGGGAATTCTCCATATTTATTAGCTAAGTTATATTCCTGTACATAGAGTCAGTATTATAGTAGTTATATTCTTGTACATAGGGGGCAGTATTATAGTAGTTATATTCTTGTACATAGGGGCAGTATTATAGTAGTTATATTCTTCTACATAGGGGCGCTATTATAGTAGTTATATTCTTGTACATAGAGGCAGTATTATAGTAGTTATATTCTTGTACATAGGAGCAGTATTATAGTAGTTATATTCCTGTACATAGGAGCAGTATTATAGCAGTTATATTCTTGTACATAGGGGCAGTATTATTGTAGTTATATTCTTGTACATAGGGGCAGTATTATAGTAGTTATATTCCTGTACATAGAGGCAGTATTATAGTAGTTATATTCTTTTACATAGGAGCAGTATTATAGTAGTTATATTCTTGTACATAGGGGCAGTATTATAGTAGTTATATTCCTGTACATAGAGGCAGTATTATAGTAGTTATATTCTTTTACATAGGAGCAGTATTATAGTAGTTATATTCCTGTACATAGGGGCAGTATTATAGTAGTTATATTCTTGTACATAGGGGCAGTATTATAGTAGGTATATTCTTGTACATAGGAGCAGTATTATAGTAGTTATATTCTTGTACATAGGGGCAGTATTATAGTAGTTATATTCTTGTACATAGAGGCAGTATTATAGTAGTTATATTCTTGTACATAGGGGGCAGTATTATAGTAATTATATTCCTGTACATAGGGGGCAGTATTATAGTAGTTATATTCTTGTACATAGGGGCAGTATTATAGTAGTTATATTCCTGTACATAGAGGCAGTATTATAGTAGTTATATTCTTTTACATAGGAGCAGTATTATAGTAGTTATATTCTTGTACATAGGGGCAGTATTATAGTAGTTATATTCTTGTACATATGGGCAGTATTATAGTAGTTATATTCTTGTACATAGGGGCAGTATTATAGTAATTATATTCCTGTACATAGGGGGCAGTATTATAGTAGTTATATTCTTGTACATAGGGGCAGTATTATAGTAGTTATATTCCTGTACATAGAGGCAGTATTATAGTAGTTATATTCTTTTACATAGGAGCAGTATTATAGTAGTTATATTCTTGTACATAGGGGCAGTATTATAGTAGTTATATTCTTGTACATAGAGGCAGTATTATAGTAGTTATATTCTTGTACATAGGGGGCAGTATTATAGTAGTTATATTCTTGTACATAGGGGGCAGTATTATAGTAGTTATATTCTTGTACATAGGGGCAGTATTATAGTAGTTATATTCTTGTACATAGGGGGCAGTATTATAGTAGTTATATTCTTGTACATAGGGGGCAGTATTATAGTAGTTATATTCTTGTACATAGGGGGCAGTATTATAGTAGTTATATTCTTGTACATAGGGGCAGTATTATAGTAGTTATATTCTTGTACATAGGGGGCAGTATTATAGTAGTTATATTCTTGTACATAGGGGGCAGTATTATAGTAGTTATATTCTTGTACATAGGGGCAGTATTATAGTAGTTATATTCTTGTACATATGGGCAGTATTATAGTAGTTATATTCTTGTACATAGGGGCAGTATTATAGTAATTATATTCCTGTACATAGGGGGCAGTATTATAGTAGTTATATTCTTGTACATAGGGGCAGTATTATAGTAGTTATATTCCTGTACATAGAGGCAGTATTATAGTAGTTATATTCTTGTACATAGGGGCAGTATTATAGTAGTTATATTCCTGTACATAGAGGCAGTATTATAGTAGTTATATTCTTTTACATAGGAGCAGTATTATAGTAGTTATATTCTTGTACATAGGGGCAGTATTATAGTAGTTATATTCTTGTACATAGAGGCAGTATTATAGTAGTTATATTCTTGTACATAGGGGGCAGTATTATAGTAGTTATATTCTTGTACATAGGGGGCAGTATTATAGTAGTTATATTCTTGTACATAGGGGCAGTATTATAGTAGTTATATTCTTGTACATAGGGGGCAGTATTATAGTAGTTATATTCTTGTACATAGGGGGCAGTATTATAGTAATTATATTCCTGTACATAGGGGGCAGTATTATAGTAGTTATATTCTTGTACATAGGGGCAGTATTATAGTAGTTATATTCCTGTACATAGAGGCAGTATTATAGTAGTTATATTCTTTTACATAGGAGCAGTATTATAGTAGTTATATTCTTGTACATAGGGGCAGTATTATAGTAGTTATATTCTTGTACATAGAGGCAGTATTATAGTAGTTATATTCTTGTACATAGGGGGCAGTATTATAGTAGTTATATTCTTGTACATAGGGGGCAGTATTATAGTAGTTATATTCTTGTACATAGGGGCAGTATTATAGTAGTTATATTCTTGTACATAGGGGGCAGTATTATAGTAGTTATATTCTTGTACATAGGGGGCAGTATTATAGTAGTTATATTCTTGTACATAGGGGCAGTATTATAGTAGTTATATTTTTGTACATAGGAGCAGTATTATAGCAGAGGGACCCTACGTCATCTATCCATTTTGGGGGTCCGGTTTGGTAATGATCTCCTTGTAGAATTGCTGTTGTCCTCCTACAATAGGATATTACACTATTTTATATAGATTACTATAAACTATTTTTGAAGCTAAAGGGAAACTCTGCTGGCAGAGAAGCCGGAGTGGCTAATGCTGTATGCGGGAGACATTTATAGGTCAGCGCTCAAGTAAGATTAAAGTACTCGCTGCCTACAGCGGAATTGACTGTAATGATTAGAAGCCGCTTTATCTGAAATGCTACCAATGTTTGTGTGGTTAAGAAGGAACATGGCATGACTCCCGTTGTTACAAAACAATATATTTCTCCAGAATGTTAATCAGACAGATGGTTTTGTAGTGAAGTGTGTGAAAAATTAATCAAAGTAATGTTTTTAACCAATAGAACAATCCAATGCTTTATTATATTCTCAATGACATCTGCAGCATATGTGGAATAGCAAAACATTTCTTCTTAAGGATCGGGAGCAGCTCGGCATGTCTACCGTTCCTGGAGACCTACATACAGCGCCGGCAGCCATGTTGTACCAGTTTCTTGTGTCATGTTATCCATGACCTTTGGTTTACCCGTTACTCTGGCTTTTTTATGTTTTTTTTTTTTTTAATTTCAAGGTGGAATTTTTGACTTGAAGTCTTAGAGGTTTCCACTACTTTGACATTGGTGGTCTTTCCTTAGGATCGGCTGGCGTCCGACACACCACATCCCACCGATCAGCTGTTCCCAGTCCCGGAAGCAGCAGCAGGTGGCCAACAATTCTCCGTTCCGGCGCTATCCCGTCTTCTGATAGGGCACTACACATCCGCCTTCTATTGATTAGAATAGGAGGCGTGTTACGGTTGAACATCCAGGAGGGGACCCACTGGGCTGTACACTGGACTCCCCTGGAGGAGCTAACCTAGAGCTAAACCCTATACAGGGGTTGTCAGGCACAGCCCCAGAGGGCCTAAAGGCTTTACAGCCAGGACCAGTGTAATTGACCTTTTTCAGACCGGAACCTAAGACATTGGCAACCGTACGAGGACGTGGTAGGATGCAGATGGGGATTCAGACGTAGCAGCACGGAGGTGGAGGTAATTGTAATTGCAGGCTTAAGGAAGAGACACAAGTTAGTGTGTACTGGTACTAGGATAAATGATGCAGTTCTAGACACAGTAACGGGTACGGGACCTGACAACTAGCAACGCACCAAGGATAGACAACATTGCTCAGGCACCTCCCCTAAAGGAAGAGTGCCTTAAATACTTACAGGATGATTGTTGACCTTGTTGGGTCACTTCTGGTTAATAAGACGCCGGCCTCTTTAAGAAAGGGGCATAGCCATGTGCGCACCTTTCGGGCACTCCCAGAAGGCCTCAATGTGGCCTGGAAGTAGAAAGAGGCTGCAGGAGACCCGGGAACAGGAATGGAATACCTGGGACTGCCGGATAGGTGAGGAGAACGACGCCCCCGAGCTTTGAGAACGCCGAGAAGGGACCGGGTGCTACAAGGTGGATGTGCAGTACCCGGACACCACCACTATCAGAAGACTGAGCAGCTCAGGAATTGAGCATTTCCGGCTGGTGCCGCCAGGATCGAGAACAGTTGATCGGCGGGGGTGCCAGGTGTCGGACCTTGGCTGATCAAACATTGATGATCACCTATCCTAAGGATAGGTCATCAATGTCATAGTAGTGGAGAACCCCTTTAAAGTTCCATATAGTATCAGGATCTTTTTTTATACAACAATATATCCATACCATTTGGTCCAGTAGGGTCAGTGTGTTATGAACATAAATCACTTACACACGTGTAATGAAAAAGAGAAATGAGCGGCTGCAGCCAACTGGTTCCGGTACACTCTAAAGAACCTAACCACACAACTAACAGCCAGTTAGTCTGGAGGGTCTGCCGGGGTGCCTGAAGGATTTTGGCTATGTTTTATTGGAAAAAGAGGCAGAGATGTTACCTCTTATCCTTGACTGCTATCAATCTTATCCCTAATACTACATTAGCAAAAGCTTGCCTGTATAATTTGTCGGGTCCTGAATGGACCACCATGAAAGTAAATGTAAGCAAAAAGAACGATGGAGGTCTCCATCCTTACCTCGATTTCCGTGAATTAAGCAAAATTAAGGTTAAGAATACCTAGCCACTTCCATTTATCCCCGACTTTTATGATCAGCTTACGGGGGCTAAATGGTTTTCCAAACTTGATCTTAGAGGGGCTTATAACTTGATACATCCAGAAGGGGATGAATTGAAGGCGGTGTTTTTAACGTCTGAGGACCTCTTTCAAAATTTGGTCTTGCCTTTTGGATTAACCAATGGACCAGCCGTTTTTTCAAAACTTTAGGAACCATATTTTTCTGATTGTATTGGTTTATCGTAGTTTATCTAGACGATATTGTAATTTGATTTGGATTCACTATGAACACGGCCATTATGTTTTACAAAAACTTTGTTCGGCAACTTGGAGAAATGTACATTTCTGTGCAAGAAGTAACTTTCCTGGGGTTCATTGTTTCAGCTAAAGGGAGCAAGATTGATCCTGTAAAAATGCAGGCCATTATTGATTGGGTTCAACCTCGGGACCTTAAAGTATTGTAACGTTTGGGTTCGCCAATTACTACAGAAAATGTGTTAAGGGTTTCTCTCAAAACTTCTTCTTGATGTCACACGTAAGAATGCAGATCTGAGGGTTTGGTCACCAGGACCTTTAAATTGATAGTGTTTTATGTCCGCTGCTGTTCTTCTCCAACCTGGTCTCCAGAAACCATTCATTGTGGAGGTGCATGCTTCTGAAATCGGGGTAGGGGCTGTATTGTCTCAAGGTGCCAAAACATTGACCAACTTGCTGCCATGTATCCTTTTCCCCAAGAAGTTCTCGTCTGCTGAGAGAAATTATGATGTTGGCAATCATGGATTGCTCGCTGTCAAATTAGCTTTTGAAGAATGCAGACATTTTTTGGAGGGAACTGTTGTGATGGATCATAAAAAAAAAAATGTAGCTTTTATTGAATCATCCAAATGGCTGACCCCCAAGACAGGCCAGATGGCTCTTAGTTTTCTCTAGATTCAATTTTTGTATTCCGTTCAGGCAAGGGTCCATGAACGTGAAGGCTTATGCTTTGTCACGTAGCCTTGATTATGTGTCTCCTACAGAACCTCCATCCTCCATTATTCCTCAGGGTATTGAGGTTTCTATGGCACCATTGGAGATGGAAGCTGAGATCCCTGAAGCCCAGTCGTTGGCTCTTTCCACTATTCTAAAGTCCAACTTATTTGTTCCTGTGTACCTGAGATTACGTCTGCTGCAGGAATTTCATGATTCTGGGTTGTGGTCACCCTGGGATCACAGCTACCAAGAAAGCTATTGATAGATGTTTTTGGTGGTCATCCTTGTATAACGATGTTTAAAGATTTTGTATCCACTTGTAAAACTTGCGCGCTCGCTAAAATCTGTCATAACCGGCCATTATATTGGCTTCTTTGCCAATTCCAGAAAGACCATGGACTCTACTACATGGATTTCTATACTGATTTCCTGGTGGGAAAATTGTGATTTGAGTGGAAATTGACCCATTTAGTAAACAAGCCCACCATGTTCTGTTATCAGGGTTATCTAATGCTGGAATGCTTTCCAAGTTGTTTATCAATTATGTGGTAAGATTGCATGGAATCCTTATGAACAATGTATCTGATAGGGGGTGCAACTTGTCTCCAAATTTTGGAGACCATTTTGTAAAAAATTCTGGAATGATTTGTCATTTTCCTCTGTGTATACCTGTGAAACCAACAGTCAGACAGAACAAATCAGTTGTCGGAGAAACTTTTTAAGATGCTTCGCTGGGGCTCATTTTTACTTCTTGTGGGTATCCCCTTTAACAGTTGGGTCAATCAGTCCACCGGAACCTCGTCTTTCTTTTGTAGTTATGGTTTTCCATCCCCATTTTAGTGACTTTTCTATGTTGAGTTCTGGGTGTCCTGGAGTATAGAGAGCCATACATCATCTTAAGGATCTCTGGAGGGAGGTCCAAAAGAATATTGGGATGGCCCAGCTTCATAAAAAATGGAAGGCCGATAGGAATTGTTCGTCAGGCTCCGTCTTTAAAGTAGGAGATAAGGTTTGGTTATACTAAGCTAAAGGTACCGTTAACGAAGTTGGATCCCAATTTCTTTGGCCCCTACGAGATTCTGGAGGTGGTCAATTCCGTTATTTTTAGATTGAAACTCCCTCAGTTTCTTTGTATCCCTAACGTTTTTCACAGATCGCTGTTAAGAGTTTGTCCCTTCAGCATTGTCTCCCTCAACCCCACCTTCTCCTGTATCCGTTGATGGGGGGTGTTTAGAAAATGAGGTGCAGAGGATCGTTAATTCTCGTAAGGTCTGGAATTCTCTCCAATATTTGGATTATTGGAAGGACTATGGACCCAAGGAGAAATCCTGGGATCTGTGAAGGCCGATCGTTTGATCAGGGTCTTCCATTGTAGGTTTGCTGGGAAACCTGAGGTCCAGTGCACCCCTACAAGAGGGCGTATTGTCACAATTCGTCTAGGATGCAATGAGTGATGGTTTGCTGTAATCATGGAATCGGGACGTTCTGAGCTATCAGTTTGGTGATAGCTCAAGTCGTCTAATCTGGTACTGGGGTGTGCTGAGTGTGTTTAAGTGAAAGCTCAGCTGTTCAATCTGACCCAGGGAAGTGCTAGGTTTGTTCACGTGTTCCCTGTTCCCGGTGATTGCTTAGCTATTTAGATGACCAGTCTTTCCCAGAACTCTGCCAGTCGTAGCATTCTGCTTAGTGGTGCTGTTGGCCTGCTCTCGATTGATCTATTTCTGCCTGATCTTTGACCATCCGTTTCCATAGCCTGTTTGCACTAAAGCACAAACCCTCCAGGTATTCCAAACCTAGAACATGACCTGACTACGTCTCTGTTTATCCCCGTAATCTTTGATGTGCTCTCTGGTATCTGACCGCGGAACGTTTGACTACTCTATCTAACGACCTGTCATTAGTGACTAGCGTCACAGCTTCATTTGGAAAAAAACCCTTAAAATATTGAAACATTAATTTGTTACCAAAAGGGAGGTTTTAATTAGGACCACTTCCCATGATATTGTAATTTGCTGTCTGCGGTGATACATAGAATTACCGGTAACGTGGCTTCTCCCGATCTAGTAGGGAAAGGTAGTAATAGTAGGTCTTCATAGTAGGTCCATGCATATCTAGACTTTTTAATTGGAAGTTGGAAGCCAGTAAATAATTTCTTGTTTTTACATGCTATTTTCCTTTACTATCTTTTCAGTTTTATTTTATGGTCCGAAACCTTGGAAGCCCATAAGTAAAAGTGAATATCCATCCATCCATCCATCCATCCATCCATCCATCCATCCTTCCATCCATCCATCCTTCCATCCATCCATGCATCCATCCTTCCATCCATCCATCCATCCTTCCATCCTTCCATCCATCCATCCATCCTTCTATCCATCCTTCCATCCATCCTTCCTTCCATCCATCCATCCATCCATCCATTCTTCCATCCATCCATCCTTCCATCCATTCATGCATCCATCCTTCCATCCATCCTTCCATCCATCCTTCCATCCATCCTTCCATCCATCCTTCCATCCATCCATCCATCCATCCTTCCATCCTTCCATCCATCCTTCCATCCATCCTTCCATCCATCCTTCCATCCATCCATCCATCCATTCATTCATCGCACATACATACCAGCCTGGGTCCTCTTCAGCTTTAGATTCCTGCAATTAGGAGACCTTTTGGTGACAACTTAGTCACATGACGTAATATCACAAAGGTCCTGAAGCAGTGTTGTCATCAGGATATATACACTGTGGCCCCTTAGAGAATGGGGGCCCTGTGAAATTGCCCAGTTTGCGCTCTCATCCCCCTAATGCCAGTCCTGTATCCAGCTTGTCTCCTCTTTAGCTTTAGACTCCTGCAATTAAGAGACCTTTGGTCACATGACTGTGAAGTCATCAAACGTCCATAGACAATTTTAACTCTGATTAGAACTGATGGGGTCACTAAGAGAGTGGAGCACTGAAAAATTAGGCAGATTGACTCCCCCATGCCAGCCCTGACTAACTGGAGCTTATTTTTGGAGTAGGGCTTATATTTCAAGCATACTTCCAAAATCCTGTGAAATCATGCTAGGGCTTAATTTCGGGGTAGGTCTTATTTTAGGGAGACACGGCACATGTTCAATGATCCATCGATCTTGCTTACCTGGCACATGTCTGCTGCAGCCAGTCATTGTTTGCTGCAGCCAGTCATTGTTTGCTGCAGGCCAGTCATTGTTTGCTGCAGGCCAGTCATTGTTTGCTGCAGGCCAGTCATTGTTTGCTGCAGGCCAGTCATTGTTTGCTGCAGGCCAGTCATTGTTTGCTGCAGGCCAGTCATTGTTTGCTGCAGGCCAGTCATTGTTTGCTGCAGGCCAGTCATTGTTTGCTGCAGGCCAGTCATTGTTTGCTGCAGGCCAATCATTGTTTGCTGCGGCCAGTCATTGTTTGCTGCAACCAATCAGTGTCTGCTGCAACCAATCAGTGTCTGCTGCAGCCAGTCATTGTTTGCTGCAGCCAGTCATTGATTCCTGCTGCAGCCAGTCATTGATTCCTGCAGCAGCCAGTCATTGATTCCTGCAGCAGCCAGTCATTGATTCCTGCAGCAGCCAGTCATTGATTCCTGCAGCAGCCAGTCATTGATTCCTGCAGCAGCCAGTCATTGATTTCTGCAGCAGCCAGTCATTGATTCCTGCAGCAGCCAGTCATTGATTCCTGCAGCAGCCAGTCATTGATTCCTGCAGCAGCCAGTCATTGATTCCTGCAGCAGCCAGTCATTGATTCCTGCAGCAGCCAGTCATTGATTCCTGCAGCAGCCAGTCATTGATTCCTGCAGCAGCCAGTCATTGATTCCTGCAGCAGCCAGTCATTGATTCCTGCAGCAGCCAGTCATTGATTCCTGCAGCAGCCAGTCATTGATTCCTGCAGCAGCCAGTCATTGATTCCTGCAGCAGCCAGTCATTGATTCCTGCAGCAGCCAGTCATTGATTCCTGCAGCAGCCAGTCATTGATTCCTGCAGCCAGTCATTGTTCGCTGCAGCCAGTCATTGTTCGCTGCAGCCAGTCATTGTTCGCTGCAGCCAGTCATTGTTCGCTGCAGCCAGTCATTGTTCGCTGCAGCCAGTCATTGTTCGCTGCAGCCAGTCATTGTTCGCTGCAGCCAGTCATTGTTCGCTGCAGCCAGTCATTGTTCGCTGCAGCCAGTCATTGTTCGCTGCAGCCAGTCATTGTTTGCTGCAGCCAGTCATTGTACACTGCAACCAAACACTGTCTGCTGCAGTCATCATTGTCTGCCGATGCCCATCATTGTCCGCCATTGCTAATCATTGTCTGCCGCTGCCAATCATTGTCCGCTGTTACCAATCGTTGTCCGCAGCAGCCAATCATTGTCTGCCGCTGCCAATCATTGTCCGCTGCAGCCAGTGTCTGCCGCAGCCAGTCAGTGTCCGCCGTTGTCAATCCGTGTGCGCCGTTGCCAATCTTTGTGTGACGCAGCCAATCCTTGTGCGCTGCTCCCAATCCTTGTCTTCAGCAGTCATGTGGGTTTCTAGTGATTGGCTGCAGTGGTCATATGACAGCTAGTTGCAAAAAAATGGACAAAATAAATTGCTGTACCTTCTGTGCAGGATTGAAAGCAGATTGCTGTTTTTGTTCAAATTCTTCCCTGTTTTTATATCTTTATTTGTTTTTCCAATGTAATATACTTCTGCCCTGTAAAAGTTTTTGAATTCTTGATCTCTTAAGTTTTCAAAAAGTTGGGTAAAAAAAGAAGTTTCTCTCCAAACCTACCACCAAAACTTTTTTTTTAATTTATTTTTTTTATTTTGCACTTGCAAACGTTCTCCCGTTCCCCCGTAGCCCACACGGATCGCTCGGCGTCATCGCGATTCTATTCCTTCACACTGAGTTTTATTAGATTTCTGCTGTTGATATTAAGAAATCCATAATTAAGTTCATGCGTACAATTGTCAAGTAATGTGTAGTGGTGGCACAAAATATCGTTTCTTCATTTACTTAATTAGGGAGAGTAAATGTCAGCTTTGTAAAATGAGGCTCTATACCATGGTAAATGATTACGCCATTGTCATGGAACCTGTTGTACATTGTCATCCGCAGTGATACAAATGTTACAACTATATAGCAAATTAAAGACGTGGCAACACTCGTAACAATTATTTGTATTTATTATTTTTCTTTAATAACGAAAATCCGCCGCAAATGAAGCTAAACTTGTTTGTTGGATCTTGGGATAATTAAAGAATATTAAGCCAGATATGTCTGATCTATTTTAGGTAACAAAAACATATTAATATAGACAATGTAAAACAACAGAGATTGCCACCGGGGTTCTCAAGCAATATAATGTCAGACATTAATGTGCTACATGGAGGCGGAAGCCTTTTGTTTTATTTTAGCTGATGCAATAAAGGACGTATTAGAGGGAAGAAGTTATTGATTGGTTTTTACTTTTATGTCGTGAGCTTCTGGAAAAGTTTTACAGATTTATTTAGCTTTTTTTATCATGTGGACGGGAGATTTTTATATAAAAATGGATCTAACTGGTAAGAAGACTAGGTCGAGCTCATAAAAATCAGCCTTTCTGACTGCATCGCCTCCATGTTTCCTATCCAGCACAGGGTATGTAGTAGGACGTAGGTAAAAATCGGGTATACACCGCGCTGATACTCAATGGTATATTAATATAATTTAATTTTATTTTATTGTTCGTACAGATTTCAGAGACATCGTCTCCTCTTTTTATATAAAAATGGATGTAACCTGGTAAGAAGACTAGGTCGAGCTCCTAAAAATCAGCCTTTCTGACTGCATCGCCTCCGTGTTTCCTATCCAGCACAGGGTATGTAGTAGGACGTAGGTAGAAATCGGGTATACACCGCACTGATACTCAATGGTATATTAATATAATTTATTTTATTGTTCGTACAGATGTACGCGTTTCAGAGACCTGTCTCCTTCCTCAGGACAGCAAACGAACAAAAATTGTTCCTTTGCTGTCTTTGTTCCTTTGTTCGTACAGGTCTACGCATTTCAGAGACATCTGTCTCCTTCCTCAGGACAGCAAACAAACAAAAATTGTTCCTTTTCTGTCTTTGTTCCTTTGCTGTCCTGAGGAAGGAGACAGATGCCTCGTAGACCTGTACGAACAATAAAAGGAACTATATTAATATACCATTGAGTATCAGCGCGGTGTATACCCGATTTCTACCTACGTCCTACTACATAGCCTATACTTCGGGGCTGCAGCTGATACCACTACTGAGTGTGTTACATAGAGGTTGTGACTTTCACAACCTTAAAAGGTGATTGTGTCCTATATCCCTACTGGGTAAGACCCTATTGCGCTCTCTCTTCCACAGTCTTTTAACCGGATATCCAGCACAGGAACAGCAGCAGCTGCGGGCTGCTATTGTTAGGCTGGAAAGGGCCAAATAACCAATGCCCTTTCCACCCTTATAATAACAGCCCCTAGTTGTCTGCTGTACCTTGGCTGGTTGTGAAAAATAGAGGGGTTCCCACGCGCTTTTTTTTTTTTTAATTATTTGATTTATTTTAAAAAAATGACATGGGGTCTCCCCTATTTTTCTAAAACCAGCCAAGGTACAGCAGACAACTGAGGGCTGTTATTATTAGGCTGGAAAGTGCCAAATAACCATGGCCCTTCCCACTCAAATAATAACAGCCCCTAGATGTCTGCTGTACCTTGCAATAAAGCAGATGACAGCGTCCTCTTGAGTGAAAATGTTTTCTCCTTTTAAAGACATTGTGTCGAAACGTTGCATATTTTTCTGCACTATGATGGAATAAAAGGAGAAAAAAATGTCACTGAAGAGGACGCTGTCATCTGCTTTATTGCATAGTATGTGGAATCAAGTGATCCCTAGATATTGGACTGGCGTCCCATCATCGCCACATTGTGTGCTACACAGGCGGTCATTGACTGTAGGTGCTGCAGTTTCCTGTTTGTCTGCTGTACCTTGGCTGCTTATGAAGTATAGAGGGGTTCCCATGTGCTTTTTTTTTTTTTAATTATTTGATGTATTTTAAAAAAAAAAAAAAAAAAAAAAAAATACATGTGGTCCCACCTACTTTTCTAAATCCAGCCAAAGTACAGCAGACAGCTGGGGGCTGTTATTATTAGGGTGGGAAGAGCCATGGTTATTTAGCCATTTCTAGCCTAACAATAGCAGCCCGCAGCCGCCCAGAATTGTTGCATCCATTAGATGCGACAGTCCAGCACTTTACCCGCCTCTTCCCGATTGCCCTGGTGCGGTGGCAATCGGGATTTGTCTTTTTTACTTTTCTGCTGATAGGTCAGGGCCAGGACCTCACAGTGATCAACACAATGAAGTAGGCAAAATACCAGTTTAAAAAGTAACTGTTGTTTCCTTAAACTTTTGGTAGTTTTAGTGGGGTGAAGCCTGGTCACAAAATCAAAAGGCCAGAAGGACTCTACCAATCTCCATTCCTTTTCGAGTTTATGCTATGAGGCCAAGAAGGAGAAAAACTGACGAAGAGGCACAGTGATCAACTAAGTGATTCTGCCTCTTCATTTTAGTGATCACTTACTTTTTAAAGGGAACTTAATGGGATTGTCACAGGTGGGCTAGTATAGCAGAGGAGACCTGAACTGGCCCTCAGACTTGGACCCCTGCGCTGACCTTTCTTCCAGAGGTAGGCTTGATGGTTACCAGGTCTGAGCCCCCAGCGTGTCCCTGTCTCCTCACCAGGCTCTGACCTAACTTTCCCCGTACCCCTAACCCTGGGGGGACAGGTCACAGCCGTGTACGTCTGAAAAAAAATCACAGCATGCATGATATGGAAACTCTGGCATGCAAGTCAATGGAAAATATTGGACCGTACTTGGATGACATCTGAGTGCAGTCCGATTTTTCAAGGACTGACAGAAAGGTGAAGATGGAGGCCTTTTTATCCCTGCATCTTCTCCTCATCCGAGAAAATTGGATCACACTGTGAACAAACTCTGATCAGAGCGTGGTTTGCATAATCGACCTGATTGTCTCAGATAAGAGAATACACAGTCATCTGCACCTAGCTTAAATCTATCAATTTAGCTCAACTGTCCATCATTATGATCCCAGTCCTCAATCTGACTCCAGGTGTATGAGTACTTGATGGCAATATAGTCTCGGTTGGCCAATATGTATGCTTGAAAAGATCACCCTTAAAATAAATGGTTTTAGCCCTATTCTCCAGTTATCAGTACTAGTGATGAGCGGGCACTGCCATGCTCAGGTGCTAGTACTCGTAACTAGTGATGAGCGGACACTACCATGCTCAGGTGCTAGTACTCGTAACTAGTGATGAGCGGACACTACCATGCTCAGGTGCTAGTACTCGAAACTAGTGATGAGCGGGCACTACCATGCTCAGGCGCTCGGTACTCGTAACTAGTGATGAGCGAGCACTACCATGCTCGGGTGCTCAGTACCCGTAACTAGTGATGAGCGGGCACTACCATGCTCAGGTGCTAGTACTCGAAACTAGTGATGAGCGGGCACTACCATGCTCGGATACTCTGTACTCGTAACTAGTGATGAGGGGAGCACTACCATGCTCGGGTGCTCAGTACCCGTAACTAGTGATGAGTGGACACTACCATGCTCGGGTGCTCTGTACTCGTAACTAGTGATGAGTGGGCACTACCATGCTCAGGTGCTCAGTACTCGTAACTAGTGATGAGCGAGCACTACCATGCTCGGGTGCTCAGTACCCGTAACTAGTGATGAGCGAGCACTACCATGCTCAGGTGCTCAGTACTGGTAACTAGTGATGAGCGGGCACTACCATGCTCGGGTGCTCAGTACCCGTAACTAGTGATGAGTGAGCACTACCATGCTCGGGTGCTCAGTACTCGTAACTAGTGATGAGCGGGCACTACCATGCTCGGGGTGCTCGGTACTCGTAACTAGTGATGAGCGGGCACTACCATGCTCGGGTGCTAGTACTCGTAACTAGTGATGAGTGGCACTACTATGCTCGGGTGCTCAGTACTGGTAACTAGTGATGAGCGAGCACTACCATGCTCGGGTGCTCAGTACTGGTAACTAGTGATGAGCGGGCACTACCATGCTCAGGTGCTCAGTACTGGTAACTAGTGATGAGCGGGGCACTACTATGCTTGGGTGCTCAGTACTGGTAACTAGTGATGAGCGGGCACTACCATGCTCGGGTGCTAGTACTCGTAACTAGTGATGAGTGGCACTACTATGCTCGGGTGCTCAGTACTCGTAACTAGTGATGAGTGAGCACTACCATGCTCGGGTGCTCAGTACTGGTAACTAGTGATGAGCGGGCACTACCATGCTCAGGTGCTCAGTACTGGTAACTAGTGATGAGCGGGCACTACCATGCTCGGGTGCTCAGTACTGGTAACTAGTGATGAGTGGGCACTACCATGCTCAGGTGCTCAGTACTGGTAACTAGTGATGAGCGGGCACTACCATGCTCGGGTGCTCAGTACTGGTAACTAGTGATGAGTGGGCACTACCATGCTTGGGTGCTCGGTACTGGTAACTAGTGATGAGCGGGCACTACCATGCTCGGGTGCTCAGTACTGGTAACTAGTGATGAGTGGCACTACTATGCTCGGGTGCTCAGTACTGGTAACTAGTGATGAGCGGGCACTACCATGCTCGGGTGCTCAGTACTCGTAACTAGTGATGAGCGGGCACTACCATGCTCAGGTGCTCAGTACTGGTAACTAGTGATGAGCGGGCACTACTATGCTCGGGTGCTCAGTACTTGTAACTAGTGATGAGCGGGCACTACCATGCTCGGGTGCTCAGTACTCGTAACTAGTGATAGGCACACCCGGACTGTAAAAGTCAAGATTCGTACACGTTAAAAAAAAAAAAAACAGAACACTGACCCAGGTCCTAGTCAGCAAACTCTGGGTAACACTCTGGATTCCACGTAATAAAAAAAAAAGGCAAAGAAAAAAGAAAAGAAGATTAAAGCAAGCACTTCATACTTACCGATCTCCTCGAGACTGTACACTGCTTTTAGAGGCTACTCATTATCTTCATGCATATGCACTGCTTCCCCCGCCCACCGATAGTCCCCACATTTCTGATTGGTTGCAGTCAATTAGCACCACCAGCCTGTCAGACTGAGTGTCTCTGACTGCTTTCAACCAGAGGCACTGTCTGCGTCTAGAGTGGTATAAAAATAAAAGAAAAAAATTACGTCGGGTCCCTCCATATTATGACATCCAGCACAGATAAAGCACTCGGCTACAGGCTGCAGCCCCCGGCCGTGCACGTTGTCTTAGCTGTGTATCAACATAAGAGGAACCGCATGTGGCTTTATTTATTATTTAAATACATTTAAAAAAATGGCGTGTGGTTTCCCCCTTCAATTTTGTTACCCAGTCATAATAAAGCCAACAGCTAGGAGCTGGTATTCTTAGGCTGGAGAGACCCATTGTTATTGGGTCCCCCAAGCCTAAAAATGGCA
>NC_134362.1:201521042-201566042 GCF_048569485.1 Anomaloglossus baeobatrachus | reverse complement strand
CTCGTTCCGGTCCCGTCTGCCTGCTCGTTCCGGTCCCGTCTGCCTGCTCGTTCCGGTCCCGTCTGCCTGCTCGTTCCGGTCCCGTCTGCCTGCTCATTCCGGTCCTGTCTGCCTGTTCGTTCCGGTCTCGTCTGCCTGCCCGTTCCGGTCTCGTCTGCCTGCCCGTTCCGGTCCCGTCTGCCTACCCGTTCCGATCCCGTCTGCCTGCCCGTTCCGGTCTCGTCTGCCTGCCCGTTCCGGTCTCGTCTGCCTGCCCGTTCCGGTCTCGTCTGCCTGCCCGTTCCGGTCTCGTCTGCCTGCCCGTTCCGGTCCCGTCTGCCTGCCCGTTCCGATCCCGTCTGCCTACCTGTTCCGATCCCGTCTGCCTGCCCGTTCCGATCCCGTCTGTCTACTTGTTCCAGTTCTGTTTATATAAATATAGTCTATTAAGTGAACTGGGTGTAATCCTCAAGGAAAGATCCACGCCCAATTGGATAACAAGCTTAGATTTACCTAAAAGTAAGCGGGAACCATATGTCAGGAAAAAAAGGAGGCATCGCTGGATTCAGGAGAAGACCGGCACTTACACCAGGTAAATGACAAACTTATGGCAAGTGTCATGTCGTCAGGTTTAATAGTAAGCTCAAGAAGTTGTACAGAGGCTCGGACTGGCCAACTGGAGGGCAGGAGAATTTCCTGGTGGGCCTTTTTGCAGTAGTTTGTCACTTACCCCCTTACACATGAGAAGTAGGTGGCACAATACACTTGTTTCACTATGTACAGGTAGCATGTCATCATTCATTCTACTAACTACCCAGTATATTATTATATAGAAGCATAGGTACATTTGTGAGTGTAATATTAGAATGTAGCTAATCAGTGGCCCCCAGAGTCGTTGTTACTGGTGGGCCCAATACTGCCCCAGTCTGACACTGGTTGTACACTACTATCTTCCAAACAGTGTGTCCCCATACACATCAGTGGAGCTGAGCTGAAATTCCAGATCAGGTGGTGGACAGGGCTGGATCTGTTTATGGAAGAAAGACGCCCTTTTCTAATACCCTATAGAAGCCCACCCATCAATGTGCAATGTTTGAGCCGTTCAGTCTCCCACGCCATGATTTCTATCCCTACCTTAGCAATGTATGTTGGATTAAAAGGGTATTCCAGCCGTCATTACAAAAGTTAATAAATGTTAGGTGGTCATGCTTTTGGCACCAAAGTCCTCTATTCCCCCTGTGTCACCCAGGGTTATGGGGTACTCGGTCCCGGTTGGTGTATAGCTGGGGAAATGTCACTTGGTGGCCGTTGCCCGGTTCCATGCCGTGGGTGCTTTTTAAAAGGGATATAGTTACAGGGGAATTTGAAGGAAAGTTTATACGTGACGCCACTTGCGGTGTTACGGCTATAGGGATGGAGCCGCCGCTGCACAGTTCTTGCTACTGGGGCTGGTGTTAGTGGCAGCCTGGATGTTGGGCCCTCCGCAAGCAGGGCAAGGCCCCAGGAGATAGGTGATGTAGATGGGTGTCGAAAGAAGGTAGGTCACACAAGGGGTTGCAGTGTAACTGGTTCCTTTACTCACAGTAAGATGGAAACTGGTCACCCAAGGCCGACTGGTCTTGACCGCAGGTCCCCTTAGTCCCAGTGCCGATTTAGTGACCTGGTGGCTTCTTTCCCCTGCACCGGTCTTTGGTTGGTGGGTCCCCATGGCTTGGAGCAGCTGGGGGTCCCCTCCTGGTAGTCTCTCAACGGTAGTCCATATGACTGTAGCGTGAACCCTGTGGGGTTGGAGTCTCTGGTCCTGTCCCCGGTTCTCCCGTTGCTACTGTGTCCTGAACTTCAAGGTCAGTGAGATCCTTGATGGTCCCCTCACTGTGCAGGTTTAATCAGGTCTGCCCCTGGAGCATTTGCCTGACCTAGGATTCTGTACCCCGTTGGTGCGTAGTGCCGGGAGCACTCCAATGTACTCCACCGGCAACCAGCTGCCTGGACCCTCAGGTCACTGTCACACTCCTGTCAGTGCTTCCACTTGCTCCTCTGTCACCGACTCACTCTCTCAGACTCACTGTCCACAGTCTGCCCCACCCACCTGGTCGTCTAGTGGACTGGATCGGCTCCACCTCTAAGTGGCCATCCATTGGTCCAACCTTAGTCTGGTACCAGTCTATGGGGAATTAGGGGAAAATCAGGGATTAACTGGATTGTCTTGTTGTTACCGGCACTGGTCTTCTGGATCCCTGGGGGTAGGCCCTGCATCCTGGTGGGGATACCGTACCTTGTAGCTCCCTGATGGCTTCAGGGGCGCCACACATCCCTGCGATGGAGAGGTGACCAGGCCAAGCACATCCATGGGAGGTACGGAAATTGCCAGGAGCTTGTGGCCTGAGTGATCCATCAGATCTCTACTTACATCCTGCAAGTATGACTGGTCTTACATGTACAGCAATGATGGTGGATCTCTGACAGATCCTCGTGGGCGTATTCCTTTGGAGAGCCAATAGTTTACTTCACCCTGAAGATAAAAATATGTGAGAACTTCCTTAAAGGAGCTAAAAAAGGTCTTGTATGCTTTTAAAAATAGTGAACTTACTAATGTGCTACAAAGTTCTACGTTTTATCTTTTTCGACCCCCTTCTGCCGCCCTGACCACTTTACTTGTGCATTGTGTTAAATAGACTTGAGAGATACAATGGAATATAATGAAGGGGACTGGCTGGTCATCCGCTAACCCACTACCCTTGCCTGTCTCTGACTGTCCAGATATACAACAAGACAATTCCAAAAAAGAAGCATGCAAAGGTTTTGTACCATGCACCATAATATGATTTTAGGGGCATTATTGTGCTGTATAGTGGCAAGATCTGTCAGCCGCAGCCAGCCTACTTGTTGATGGTTTCCGGACACCAACACACATTAGAGGCTAAAAACAAACTGCATAATAACTAAAAATAGCCAAAAGAAAGGTCTAAAAAAAGAGATAAAAATAAATCTAGCATCTTGGTAATATAATTGCTGATGGAAGGGAAGCGTGGTTATGATGTTGAATACCGCCATATAGATGCATCCATGTATGGACAACCAGGGGTGGATCGATCGTGGTCACAGGTATCGCGACCGGACCCGAGGTTGCAGGGTGCTTGATGGCCCCAGCCCTTGTTTCAGCTGGATGTGCGTCCGAGGCCGAACATACAGTTGAAATGTATTGCAGTGCAGAGACCCGCAAACAGAAGCCGGCAGCTTTCGTCAGCGTCCACGTGACTGAGGTGGCGCATAACAATGATGTCATGCACTGCCATAGCAGGGACACCAGTGAAAGCTGCCGGTCACTGTGGGCCAGTTATAGAGGAGGACGCCACGCGACGTGGGAGCCGGGGAGGTGGTGAGTACAGTATTTACCAGGAGGGGGGCAGTATATATCAGGAGGGGCCCAGGAGAGGAACATACAGTATATAGCAGGAGGGGGACAGTATATATCAGAAGGGGCCCAGGAAGGGGACAGTATATACCAGGAGGGGTACAATACATACCAGGAGGGGGACAGTATATAGAGGGGGACAGTATATAAGAGGGACATATTTACTAGTATGTGGGACATTACAGGATGGGGGGCATATATACCAGGAAGGAGCCCAGTTGGGGAACATATATACCAGGATGGAGAACATATATACCAGGATGGGGAATATATTTACCTGGAAGGAGCCCAGGATGGGGGACATATATACCAGGATAGCGGGACATATATGCCAGTATGGGGAACATATATAACAGGATTGTGAACATATATACCAGGATGGGGGGACATATATACCAGGTTAGGGAACATATATGCCATGATTGGGACATATATACGAGGATGGTGGACATATATACCAGGAAGGAGCCCAGATGGGGAACATATATACCAGGATGGAGAACATATATACCAGGATGGGGAATATATTTACCCTCAAGGAGCCCAGGATGGGGGACATAGTTACCTAGAAGGAGCCCAGGATGTGGGACATATATACCAGGATAGTGGGACATATATACCAGGATGGTTACGTATATACCAGGATGGGGAACATATATAACAGGATTGTGAACATATATACCAGGATGGGGGAACATATATATGCCAGGATGGGGACATATATACCAGGATGGTGGACATACCAGGAAGGAGCCCAGATGGGGGACATATATACCAGGATGGGGAACATATTCTAGGATGGGGAATATATTTACCAGGAAGGAGCCCAGGATGGGAGACATATTTACCTAGCAGGAACCCAGGATGGGGGACATATATACCAGGATGAGGAACATATATTCCAGGATGGGGAATATATTTATCAGGGAGGAGCCCAGGATGGGGGACATATATACCAGGAAGGAGCCCAGGATGGGGTACATTAGAACAAGGAGGGTACCTTACTACATAATGAGGGGTGGGGAGGACAATTCGTATGTCTTTATAGGATTTAGAATACTAAATGTATACATACATATACATACTTCCGACCAACAAGCGGGGGTGGGGGGGCCCAGGTCCAAATTGTGCACCGGGGCCCATGAAACTCTACTTACGCCACGACAATCAGAAGCCATGGAATATCCCTGCCATGAATCCTTTAACATACAGCGTCTCAAGGGGATCAGTCACAGCTTCACCTAGACGGGGGTAAAAAAAAAAAAAAAAAATGAAAAACTGCAGAAGAAAGTAAAGACAAGCTTCACTGTATGGCGGGATGAATTCTAATACTTTTTTAATTATTAGTCATAAATTGTTTCCAATTTTCTGTGAAAATTAGACTTGGTAATTCATCATTTCTTGTTTATAGAGTAGAATTTGCTGATGAAAACAATGTGCTAAACTTATTGATTCATGACAATTGTTTAATTATTTATCATGGCAGAATTTTATTAGCATTTTTAATATCGCAGATGTGTACAAAGGCTAAGAAGTTATGTGCAGCTTTTGTTTAGCGAAATGAGCTGGAGATGACGGTCGTGTCAGGAGGGGAATTTTATGTCTCCCAATAAAGTTATTGATATTGAATTCCCGCGACGGTTATATCGATTTACGATCACATTGGGGGGGGGGGAGGGAGCCACGATACAGACCCTTGTAATATATGTTACGACTTGATGAAATATTTCCGATCCCGACCTAAGGAGAACTAGTTGACTTCGAGATGAGACCTGAAGGGAAATCTTATAATCACCGTTTTATTGACTCCGGTGAAGCCGAGCGCGAGCGCCGTTTTGTCTCATTAAATTGTTTTGACGCTTTTTGGAGTTTTATACTTGAAAAATTTGCTCTAGGCGTCAAACCAAAAATCTTTCTGGGATGAGATGGTAGCAGGTGTCAGGAGCCCATGGGCCGCAGGCAGGGACCCGATCTTCAATGGCGGTGACTGATCCCCCTTTGTGGTGGTGGATAGCCCGTCTATCCCCCCGATTGGGGGGTATTTACGAATAAACTAGGACAATGGGCCAAAATAAGAGAAAGAAATGGGCGGATCGGAAAATTGAAAGAACATTTTCCAAAAAATTGTAATAGTGAGCATTTGATTAATCATTAGTTCCCCATAAAATGTACCCAAGTGGGATTGAGACAGATTATTGTGTCCAGTTTAAAAGGATTTTCCAGGATTATTATATGGTTGAGCTATTCTTAGAATAGGTCATTGTATCAGATGGGTGGTGGTCCGACACCTGGAACCTATAGCCAACTAGCTGCAGCTGAGCTCCTATTGACAGGAATGCGATCTCCACTGCAATACCAGTAGTGGCCACTACAGAGTGTATGGCGCTGTGCTATTTACACCTGGCCACTGCCAGTGCTGATAATCGGTAATTAATGGTGATGCCGGGAGCTGGACCCCAACAGTGTGATATTGATGATTATCACAGCCATGGGGGTCACACAAATATCCCAATTTGTTCAGGAGATCACTCAGATATCCCACTGCTGCCATCAATTTGGCATGAACATCACACCTCCTGGTCCTTATTACCCATACAGCTGATTCTTACTGCTTTGAGGGGATCCTTCGAATGCCATGGCTGAGATCCCCTACATAAACACTCTCTTATTGTGTACAAGTTTGATATTTGTATTCACATAATCAATATTTTGGTTACATGAGCTATCAGATCGGAGAGGATTGTCATGAACATATTGAGCGACCAACTTCCCCAGATCGGTTCCCTATAAAATATATGTGGGGATGTTTTGGACACCCCCACTTCCCTCAACCCCTCCCCGGCACCCCAATCTAGGAAAACCTGGGCCATCATTAAAGCTTGGCAAACGCCCCCAATTCCGGTGACAGGGTCTTCGCAGGGATAAATTCAGGGCAGATGAAAGTTCGTTTTGCATTGGTGTCATTGAGCCCCATAATGATGATGTTGCATACAGTAACCGGTTGCGAGTTTTCATGAACCTTTCCCACCCGTTGCACCCGCAAAAGGAACAGCTGCACTAGGCCCTTTGGCTTCTTCTTCTGCCTTTCTATTAGTAGGTGAGGCTAATATGTCCCAGTTAGTCGCAGGTCTAGCACCGGCGGGTATCAAATGCAGGCTGGGTGCTGGTAAATGGGGCGAGACCTCCTGAATAATGGCTGGCAGGGGCATTGCTGGTGGTTATCAGCTTACCCCCTTTCCAGCTGGCGATGGCCTGTTTCCGTTTCTCAGGTGTATGATTAACCACTAAGTATCAGTGATCTGTTGTGCTGCCTTGGCTTCCCAAACCATCACAAACTGTCGCACCTCTACAGGACAAAGATGCAGAGATTGGTCCTTTACCATCAGGTCCTTCAAGTTCTCAAAGATGGTAATCAATAGGTCTTGGACAACTGCTCAAAGTTTTTTAAGTTCATCCACCACATCACCATTTCTGTCGTTTGAGCCACGTTGGAGGGTCTAGAATCTCTTGTGGTACACCTTTTGGGGTTTGCTGGTATTTCCTGATTAGGGCCAGCTTGATGGCCTCATAGTTTCCATCTTGGTCTTGAGGGAGAGCAGCAAACACTTCAAGAGCCTTGCCTCGTAGCCCTGGGGATAACTATCAGGCCCACTGATCATTGGGCAAATCCCCTCAGAAATATGTCCAAGTCCCCGTCCCTTTCCATCACCGGAAAATGCTCAGTTTGGGGTTTAACGATGTTGGAATTACTGGACTCCCTGTTAGGGGGGTATATTCCTCCTTGTGGCGTTGGATTAATTTCGGCTGGTACTCGGACTCAACAGGACACTTGGTTCTCTCAGCCTATTGCTTAGTGAACTTGTGTTTATTCTTTGCGTTCTTGTAGCCCAAGCTTCATGCTCATTTGGGGGTCCCATCCTTCCAGTTGCTGCATAATGAGTGGCAAGTAAGAGTCTATTCCACTCTGGGAGCTGTGGTTGATGCTAACCCCCTCTGAGCTGGACAGTTCTGGAACCAGATCCATAGCTAGGTCTCTTGATACTTCACTGGTCCATGGCTCTGGTGCCACATTGTGCTGGTCACTGGCATCATCCTCCACCAAAGTGTAGATAAACATATCACTGGTTTTGCTGGACCCATCAAGACCTCGCTCTTCACACACATATGGCTCAGCACCACTCTCTGGTGTCTCTTATAAGCAGCGGCCATCTTAGTAATCACTCTCCAATTAAAAGAATAGGAAAGCAAGAGTGAGGGAGGGGTGTAACTGCTGCAGGTACAGTAAGGTCCCAGGCATAATTGAACACTAAGTTTAATCCTCAAAACTCTGCACAGAATAATCAAAGGGACTGTGCAAGTTTTTAGTGACAGGAATGAGTGCTCAACCAGATTACTAATGCTCTATAATCCCACCGCTTGCCACCAATTTGTCACTGAGACAGCCCAGGAGATCCCACACAGATTCCACAAGTGCCACTAATTTGTCACAAACCGCCCCCAATCGTCAGGACAATTGCTCAACTGGCTGACGATTAATGGATGAGGCCACAGCTGTTTACACTACTAGACCTATTGTGGAACTGATATTGAGCATATAGTGTATGTGTGGCGCCCTGGACAAGCCAGGGGCCACAGAGAACAACACCCACACACCTCACACTCCCGGTCAGGCACACCGAAGTCAGACAAAAATCCTTGTTGCCTTCCTCCAGGAGCTGATGATCACACCAGGGGGTGGGCCAGGCGGTTGGCCCCGCCCACTGAGGAGTTCACAGTCCTGGAGGCGGGAAAAGTAGACAGACAGTTTGAGTTGGAGAGTGAAAGTGAGCAGTAGTGAAGTGGCAAGTGAGCAGACTGAAGTGAGTCCGGGTGTGTGGCCCGGATGGATCAGCAAGGTTGGCAGATGGTGGTGACCGTCTGCAGGAGTGGCCTATCGGAGTCTACCGTAAGGACCGTGGACGGGCGGTGGCCCGGTGGTACCTGACCGGTACACAAAGAGAAGTCAGCACCATCTGGCAGGGGCTTGCGGACCCCGGCAAGGCTAGGAGTCGCTGTGAATTTGCCAAATCTGTTAGCGAAGGGAACCTCCTGGGTTTCCCAGCAGCCAAGTCCCGACAGAAGGCAACAGTCCAACCGAGAGAGGGAAACACAGTCACCGCCAAGGCTAAAGTTCCCAGGGCCAGAGCCTGCGGGCAAAAGGGGCTCCTCCAGCCCATATCCAAGCTGGGGAGCGGGTTACCGGTGGGAACCCATTGGAACCGTTTACAGTACATAGGTGCAGGGAAAGGCAGTCACCATCAACCTGCCGGGAGAAACAACACCGCAGCCGTCTGTGGGACCCGTCCATCCAGCCGTGTGTTTTACCAAGAACTGTGTCCTCATCATTGGCTGAGTGAGTACCACCGTGCCGTGCGGCACAGCGCTGCCCCCGTGACCCTGCACCTCGCCAGGCCCCGCAACCCGCCTGCCATCCATCCCTACCCCATCACCGGGCCCCGGGACAATCGACCCCCTACCCACGGAGGGGAGAACTAACATCCAGGCTGCTCCCTGTCATCGCTCCCGGGATCCCCGTCCAAAGCAGCGGTGGTGTCACCAATATCACCACAACCGTGGGTGGCGTCACGGACAATAACCAAATCCCCACGATCAAAATCCCTTTTCACTCACTGGCGAGGAACGCCGCTCGAGTCCCCGGGATCCGGCCCACCGCTCGAGCCACCACCGAGCAGCAGCAGCAGCCGGACCCGAGCAGTGGGAGAGTGCAGTGTCCCCTCCTCCGCCCGCGACAACTTGGCGTCACGAACAGGATCCCACCGTTCTACCAACTGGTGGAAGTGCACCTTGTGTGACCTCCGGAGGTGTCCGGCCGAAAATTTGGAGAAGCCGCCATCTTGGGGGCGAAAAATTCCCGCTCGAGCGTCTCCTCGAGTAGTAGAGGCGCGAAGGCCAACACCCCGCCCCTGTAGAGGAGGAGCCGGAAAGAGACTAAGGTGGACTGATGGCGTCTGGCCGCATGTAGCGCGCGGCTATAAAAGCAGGGATGCCAGGACCCTGCGGCCATCTTGTTCCTGGGAGAGGCCGCCAGCAAGATGTATATGCCGTCCCGTAGCACCGTAGCCCCCGCGCCTGGAACCGCGGCGTGGGTGGAGATCCGGACCACGCAGCTCCAACAATGGCTGCAGGTCAAGATGCAGCTCCTCTTGGAGCAGTGGGAGGCCGACATGGCGGAGGTTATAGCGACCGTACGGAGACGCGAAGAGGAGGGAACTTCGGAAGGGAGGGTGAGTGGCCCACGCCCCGGTACCCCTAGTGGGTCGGTCATCGTGGCTGCGGGACCCGGTCTGAACCCGCTCGCCCTGCTACCTCCCTCGCTACCCGTATCAGCTGCCGTGACCCCGCCACTAGGCCCGCTACCCCTGCAACCGGTAGCGGTACCCTGCATGTCCGCCCAGGCGGATCGACCTGTAGCCGGAGCCTGTGACCGACCGGAAGTGCTACCTTGGAAGGTGCAGAAGCCCGAGCCGGAGGCATCCCCCGAAAGACCCCCGAGCCGGAGCCGATAGACCGCTCCGTGCCGAAGGCCCAGCGGAGGAAGGCCCCTGTGCCCATCCCCCACACCTCGGCTGAGGTCGCGCCGGGTTGCTGCTGCAAAGCAGCACCCCAGGCCAAGTCACCACGGGACCTTCCGCCCAGATTGCCAGTGGTGGGCAGTGTCCAGAAGGTCTCGCGGGGCCCGACCCGTGCGCCGGAGCTCGCAGCAGCACCGTATTGGGACAGGGAGCCGACACCGCTGGGCCCGGAGATCGCGGAAAGGGAAAGGAAGAAGGCAGAGATGGTGGCCCGTACGATCCGGGAGAAGGAGAGTCTCCGCCAAGCGACCTTCCGTGTCCGGGGCCCCCTGTATGAAGGGCAGGTGAGGCGGTTCGATGTCCGCCGGGGCTATGGCTTTATATATGAACCGGGCCTGGAGGCCAATGTCTTCATAGACCGGCGGGATGTTAATGCCCACCTGCCGGAGGAGCACCCAGGCCGTAACCTGATGCCGGGCGACCTAGTACAGTACACCCGGCACTATGGGGAGAGGGGGTGGTTTGCGCTGGATGCCAAGCTGAGGGGCAGCCAGGAGTCCTGGGTGTCCACCGCGTCCCCTCCCCCAGCCGACAACGAAGAGTCGGAGTAAGGGCAGCGGAGTTCCGTTGCAACTGTCCCCGTTGGGACCTCCAGAGTGCTGTTTAAAGTTTTGAAAGTTTGAATGAATAAAAAGAATAATCAACCGAGATGTCACCTGATTGTCAGCCTGATTTAAACCGGTCGTTGCCGGCAACTGGTCCCCGTTGGGACCCTCTTTTCAAATTATGCGTAGAAACTACTGCGAACAGGCCCGAGAACTAGCAGGGCAACCACAAACTTGTGGCTTTTAAATAAAAATGTTTTATGGCTTTCACCGTTACCGCCTCCGGAGAGGCAGATTGGAGGAAGGGCCCGCAGTGGAGCAGGCTGGGGCCCAGCCACTACCGGAACCGGTGGCGATCCTCTGGGGGTTTCAGGGGTTCCCCATGGACGTGGGTCCCCTGAAAAGGACAGAACCCACTCGGGCAACTTGTGCTGGACTGGGGTCAAGGGGTGCTGCCTGTTTGCTTAGGGGCAGCATCAGGGCCAGGTTGCTTGGGTGGGAAAGAGCGGAAGCCGTAACCGTAACGTTTAAGTAAGAGTACCTCCCGATGTGGGAAGATGTTGTTTTAATTGTAATCTGTGTTTTACCGTTTACCTTTTCAGTTGTGAAAATAAAACCGGTGATGGACGGGCAGCCCGCGGACGGTCTGCATTTTACTAAGGGGGAATGTGGCACCCTGGACAAGCCAGGGGCCACAGAGAACAACACCCACACACCCCACACTCCTGGTCAGGCACACCGAAGTCAGACAAAAACCCTTGTTGCCTTCCTCCAGGGGCTGATGATCACATCAGGGGGGTGGGCCAGGCGGTTGGCCCCGCCCACCGAGGAGTTCACAGTCCTGGAGGCTGGAAAAGTAGACAGACAGTTTGAGTTGGAGAGTGAAAGTGAGAGGAGGAGAGTGGCAAGTGAGTAGACTGAAGTTGGTCCGGGTGTGTGGCCCGGACGGATCAGCAAGGTTGGCAGACGGTGGTGACCGTCTGCAGGAGTGGCCTATTGGAGTCTACCGTAAGGACCGTGGACGGGCGGTGGCCCGGCGGTACCGGACCGGTACACAAAGAGAAGTCAGCACCATCTGGCAGGGGCTTGCGGACCCCGGCAAGGCTAGGAGTCGCCGTGAATTTGCCAAATCCGTTAGCGAAGGGAACCTCCTGGGTTTCCCAGCAGCCAAGTCCCGACAGAAGGCAACAGTCCAACCGAGAGAGGGAAACACAGTCACCGCCAAGGCTAAAGTTCCCAGGGCCAGAGCCTGCGGGCAAAAGGGGCTCCTCCAGCCCATATCCAAGCTGGGGAGCGGGTTACCGGTGGGAACCCATTGGAACCGTTTACAGTTCATAGGTGCAGGGAAAGGAAGTCCTCACCAACCTGCCGGGAGAAACAACACCGCAGCCGTCTGTGGGACCCGTCCATCCAGCCGTGTGTTTTACCGAGAACTGTGTCCTCATCATTGGCTGAGTGAGTACCACCGTGCCGTGCGGCACAGCGCTGCCCCCGCGACCCTGCACCTCGCCAGGCCCCGCAACCCGCCTGCCATCCATCCCTACCCCATCACCGGGCCCCGGGACAATCAACCCCCTACCCACGGAGGGGAGAAGTAACATCCAGGCTGCTCCCTGTCATCGCTCCCGGGATCCCCATCCAGAGCAGCGGTGGTGTCACCAATATCACCACAACCGTGGGTGGCGTCACGGACAATAACCAAATCCCCACAATCAAAAGCCCTTTTCACTCACGGGCGAGGAGCGCCGCTCGAGTCCCCGGGATCCGGCCCACCGCTGGAGCCACCACCAAGCAGCAGCACCAGCAGCAGCCGGACCTGAGCAGTGGGAGAACGCAGCGTCCCCTCCTCCGCCCACGACATATGCACACATTATTCCAGCACCTGGAACACGTGTGTATGTGCGGCACGGTGGCTCAGTGGTTAGCACTGCAGTCTTGCAGCGCTGGGGTCCTGGGTTCAAATCCCACCAAGGACACTATCTGCAAGGAGTTTGTATGTTCTCCCCGTGTTTGCGTGGGTTTCCTCCGGGTACTCCGGTTTCCTCCCACACTCCAAAGACATACAGATAGGGACTTTAGATTGTGAGCCCCAATGGGGACAGTGTTCCTGATGTATGTAAAGCGCTGTGGAATTAATAGCGCTATATAAATGAATAAAATTAATTATTATTATTATGTGTATATGTGTGTATATATATATATATATGTATATATATATATATATGTATATATATGTGTATGTATATGTGTGTGTGTGTGTGTGTATATATATGTATATATATATATATATATATACACACATATTATATATATTTATTTATATATCTATATATATAATGTGTGTGTGTGTGTGTGTGTGTGTATATATATATATATATATATATATATATATAATATATATATATAGAGAGAGAGAGAGAGACACACACACACACACACACACACAAATATATGTATATACAGTTAGGTCCAGAAATATTTGGACAGTGACACAAGTTTTGTTATTTTGTTATTTTAGCTGTTTACAAAAACATGTTCAGAAATACAATTCTATATATAATATGGGCTGAAAGTGCACACTCCCAGCTGCAATATGAGAGTTTTCACATCCAAATCGGAGAAAGGGTTTAGGAATCATAGCTTTGTAATGCATAGCCTCCCCTTTTTCAAGGGACCAAAAGTAATTGGACAAGGGACTCTAAGGGCTGCAATTAACTCTGAAGGCGTCTCCCTCGTTAACCTGTAATCAATGAAGTAGTTAAAAGGTCTGGGGTTGATTACAGGTGTGTGGTTTTGCATTTGGAAGCTGTTGCTGTGACCAGACAACATGCGGTCTAAGGAACTCTCAATTGAGGTGAAGCAGAACATCCTGAGGCTGAAAAAAAGAAAAAATCCATCAGAGAGAGAGCAGACATGCTTGGAGTAGCAAAATCAACAGTCGGGTACATTCTGAGAAAAAAGGAATTGACTGGTGAGCTTGGGAACTCAAAAAGGCCTGGGCGTCCACGGATGACAACAGTGGTGGATGATCGCCGCATACTTTCTTTGGTGAAGAAGAACCCGTTCACAACATCAACTGAAGTCCAGAACACTCTCAGTGAAGTAGGTGTATCTGTCTCTAAGTCACCAGTAAAGAGAAGACTCCATGAAAGTAAATACAAAGGGTTCACATCTAGATGCAAACCATTCATCAATTCCAAAAATAGACAGGCCGGAGTTAAATTTGCTGAAAAACACCTCATGAAGCCAGCTCAGTTCTGGAAAAGTATTCTATGGACAGATGAGACCAAGATCAACCTGTACCAGAATGATGGGAAGAAAAAAGTTTGGAGAAGAAAGGGAACGGGACATGATCCAAGGCACACCACATCCTCTGTAAAACATGGTGGAGGCAACGTGATGGCATGGGCATGCATGGCTTTCAATGGCACTGGGTCACTTGTGTTTATTGATGACATAACAGCAGACCAGAGTAGCCGGATGAATTCTGAAGTGTACCGGGATATACTTTCAGCCCAGATTCAGCCAAATGCCGCAAAGTTGATCGGACGGCGCTTCATAGTACAGATGGACAATGACCCCAAGCTGGGTAGCTTTGGCTGTATGGAGTTCATGAGTGCAAAAAAGTGGAACATTCTGCAATGGCCAAGTCAATCACCAGATCTTAACCCAATTGAGCATGCATTTCACTTGCTCAAATCCAGACTTAAGACGGAAAGACCCACAAACAAGCAAGACCTGAAGGCTGCGGCTGTAATGGCCTGGCAAAGCATTAAGAAGGAGGAAACCCAGCGTTTGGTGATGTCCATGGGTTCCAGACTTAAGGCAGTGATTGCCTCCAAAGGATTCGCAACAAAATATTGAAAATAAAAATATTTTGTTTGGGTTTGGTTTATTTGTCCAATTACTTTTGACCTCCTAAAATGTGGAGTGTTTGTAAAGAAATGTGACAATTCCTACAATTTCTATCAGATATTTTTGTTCAAACCTTCAAATTAAACGTTACAATCTGCACTTGAATTCTGTTGTAGAGGTTTCATTTCAAATCCAATGTGGTGGCATGCAGAGCCCAACTCGCCAAAATTGTGTCACTGTCCAAATATTTCTGGACCTAACTGTGTATATATATATATATATATATATATGTATATGTGTATATATATATATAATGTATGTATATATACATATGTATATGTGTGTGTATATATAATAAATCAGTACAAAAGAAACTAGATACTACAGCTAGCTGCCACCATCAATCGTTTTACACGACTAATGGACATTTATTACAGGTAACGTATGGCTTCGGGGATGCGTTTTTAGAGCAAGTGGAACAAATTCTATTCAAAGTGAGCAGTGTTAATAAAAATATAAAACCGCTGTTACAAAGGGGAACAAAACAATACAGTATATACAATTATATAAAATAAAAGGGATAAACAAAATAAAATTACTAAATTTGATGTCACTGCAATGGTTTTAGAGTTTAGAGGAGGGAGTACATCTTGGGGAAAAAGGGATATAACCCACAGCAAGTTGTACCTTCCAAGGACTGACAAAGGACCAAATCAAATTTCTGGTGTTTATTAGATCAACGCTACGTCCATATACCTCCCCTTGATGAGCTCATATGAGGGCTTTTTATGGGATATAAATTTTATGAGAGCCCAACTTACAGGATATCTTCGCCCTTGGGGGTCCCAGGCAGAAGCAATTGTGGTCATGTATTTTTATTATAATTTTTTCTTTCTATAGAGATAAAATATAGTATGTATAGCATCATCCATTTAGCCAATAATAAGTTGGAGGGGTTCTGCCGGCCTTAGAGAAAGGGGGCTGGCTTGGCTCAATAAATGAACAGTCCGCCTTCTACGTTCACACTAATGTGGAAACTCTGTGCTATGTCAGACACAAACTGGAACAGGACGTGCCAGGACTGGATGATGTACTTAAAGGCAACCGGTCACCAGATTTGGCAACTATAACTTGCGGCCACCACTAAGCCCTTATATACAGCACTCCAGAATGCTGTATATAAGCGCCCAGGCCGCTGTGTAGAATGTAAAAATCACTTTTATAATACTCACCGAGAGGGGCGGTCTGGTTCAATGGGTGTTGCTGCTCTCTGGTTCTGTGCCTCCTCTCTCCGGTTCTGTGTCTCCTATCTCCGGTCCGGCGCCTCTTCTCTGCTGCAATTGCTGTCCTCCTCTAATCCAGCCCAGTATGGATGACGTATCCTACGTCATCCACACAAGCCAGCATTGCGGTCCTGTGCAAGCATGCTTTGATCTGATACGTCAGAGTATTGTAGTGCGCAAGCGCAGGCGGTCTTTCACCTGTCCTCGCGCCTGCGCATTACAGTACTTTGATCTGCCCTGAGCAGGGCATATCAAAGTGCGCCTGTGCAGGACCGCAGTGCCAGCTTGTGTGGATGACATAGGATACGTCATCCAAACTGGGCTGGGTAGAAGGACCGCAACTGCAGCAAAGAGGAGGCGCAGGACCGGAGAGAGGAGGTGCAGGACCGGAAAGCAGCAACACCCAATGGACCAGACCGCCCTGGAGGTGAGTATTATAAAGGTGATTTTATGTTTGACAGAGCGACCTGGGCTCTTATATACAGTATTCTAGAATGCTGTATATAAGGTGTCACTGGTGGTGGCCGCAGGTTATAGTCGCCAAATCTCGAAACAGGTTCCCTTTAAAGATAAGGGGATCTTGCAGACTTGAAAGAAAAGTTGCACAACTTAAAAGGTTAACCACATGGAACACTTTTTTTTTTTAATTTTGCTGGATACTCCCTTTTAAATGCCCTCAACCTTTGTCACAATTCACCTTTGTCTCTGCTGGTAGCAGAGCCATTGGGTTTTGTCTATTGTTCGGTTGTTTGTATTCTCCGAGTCCTTGCCGGTGGGCTGGGCTGTTTGGTGCCTCGTTCTGGTAATCGCCTTGCTTTTATCTGTGTGCTGTTTCCACCGGAACTCCGCCAGTGATAGTTCCCGCTCTGCAGTGTGCGCTTCTGCTTCCCGTGAGTTTGTTCTGATCCTCGTCCCGCTACCCTGACTCCTATCCCTGTCCTCCTCCTCCGTCCAACTTCTGTGCTCCCTGACTTCCCGATCCTCTGTTTGTCTGGTTCCCTCAGGCTCACTTCCCTCTTTTTGTACTTATGCTCCCCTTCAGCTTCTGACCTCGGCTTGCTCTCTGAGTACAGTTCTGCTCCCATCTGTACCTGACGTTATTTCCCGGCTACTGACCTTAGGCTTCCACGTGACTTTGGCTCTTCTTTCTTCTTTGTACTGACGTGACCTCTTGGCTTTGACTCTCGGCGCGTACAACCATTCTTCTACCTCCCCCGTCTAGATACTGTTGACATCTAGTGGGCAGATGCTGCATTACACCTAGGAGTTCTACATCTCTCCTGTGTACCTGCACCCCCTTAGTCGTAGCATTATAGACAGGTTCCCTTAAAGATAAGGGGATCTTGCAGACAGGAAAGAAAGTTGCACAACTTACATGATTAAACACATGGAACACTTTTTTAAATTTAGCTGGATACCTCCTTTTGAATGCCCTACACCTTTTCATTCTGATCCTCGTCCTGACTCCTCTCTCTGTCATCCACTCCATTCATCTTCGCTGTGCTCCCTGACCCTCGGTTTCTCTGATTCCCTCAGCCATGTTTCCCCCTTTTGTACTTGCGTTCCCCTTCGACTTCTGACCTCAGCTTGCTCTCTGACTATGGTTCTGCTCCCCATCTGTACCTGACGTTACCTCCAGGCTACTGACCTATTCTCCTTTTTCTCCTTTGCACTGACGTGACCTCCTGGCTCTGACTCTCGGCGTGTACGAGCATTCTGCTACCTCCCCGTCTAGATACTGGTGACATCTAGTGGGCAGATGCCGCATTACACCTAGGAGTTCTACATCTCTCCTGTGTACCTGCGCCCCCTGGTGGTAACATTACAACTTTCTTTTTTCCAATCACCCTCCAAAACAGCACAACAGGAGAATCCATGCTGTCGTGGAGGGTTCTTAGAAACCGAATTAACGGTAAGAATAATTCTATTTTCTACAATCACCCTCCAGGACAGCATGGATTCTCCTGTTGTGCTGTCGTGGAGGGTTCTTAGAAACCGAACTAACGGTAAGAATAATTCTATTTTCTACAATCACCCTCCACGACAGCATGGATTCTCCTGTTGTGCTGTCGTGGAGGGTTCTTAGAAACCGAACTAACGTTAAGAATAATTCTATTTTCTACAGTCGCCCTCCAGGACAGCATGAATTCTCCTGTTGTGCTGTCGTGGAGGGTTCTTAGAAACCGAATTAACGGTAAGAATAATTCTATTTTCTCCAATCACCCTCCAGGACAGCATGGATTCTCCTGTTGTGCTGTTGTGGAGGGTTCTTAGAAACCGAACTAACGGTAAGAATAATTCTATTTTCTACAATCACCCTCCAAGACAGCATGGATTCTCCTGTTGTGCTGTCGTGGAGGGTTCTTAGAAACCGAACTAACGGTAAGAATAATTCTATTTTCTACAATCACCCTCCAAGACAGCATGGATTCTCCTGTTGTGCTGTCGAGGAGGGTTCTTAGAAACCGAACTAACGGTAAGAATAATTCTATTTTCTACAATCACCCTCCAAGACAGCATGGATTCTCCTGTTGTGCTGTCGTGGAGGGTTCTTAGAAACTGAACTAACGGTAAGAATAATTCTATTTTCTCCAATCACCCTCCACGACAGCATGGATTCTCCTGTTGTGCTGTCGTGGAGGGTTCTTAGAAACCGAATTAACGGTAAGAATAATTCTATGTTCTACAATCACCCTCCAGGACAGCATGGATTCTCCTGTTGTGCTGTTGTGGAGGGTTCTTAGAAACCGAACTAACGGTAAGAATAATTCTATTTTCTACAATCACCCTCCACGACAGCATGGATTCTCCTGTTGTGCTGTCGTGGAGGGTTCTTAGAAACCGAATTAACGGTAAGAATAATTCTATGTTCTACAATCACCCTCCAGGACAGCATGGATTCTCCTGTTGTGCTGTCGTGGAGGGTTCTTAGAATTATTCTTACCGTTAATTCGGTTTCTATTTTAGCTTTTCTTTAGCAAAATGATGCAGTACCCGGCCGCGGCCACTATACAGTTGATGGAACTGTGTAGTGCCGCTACTGAGCAGTTGCAACTGACACCAAGATGACCTATCCTAAGGACAACCCGCCAATTTTAAAGTCTCAGACAACCCCTTTAAGGATCCCAATGCCGCGGTGATCAGCATTTTCCTGCACCAAATCAGGCCGGTTGTCTTTACACATCACATGTAAATGAAGCAAAATACTCGGGGAAACCTCTACCGGAAAATTTCTCTTTTATAAACAGTTTCCTTTGAAATATAGAGAGAAAAAAAAGAATTGAAGTCAAGTGCAGCGTTTATGCATTCAGTCTGAAGATGGGTTCAAGAGCAGCTCGCTACCTTGCACGAATCTTTGTGCCTTTTGTTCGCCGTTCTTTAGCTCAAGGACCAAATAGCATTAAACCCGGCTCTTTTTACAGCCTCGGTATTGTGGTAAAGCATTGGCGCTTCTGTAGCGACAGGAGAAACACAAGTTACCAGGTTGATATTCTTAAAGTTAATGAGGCAGTGATCGGCGGCGAAGGAGCCAGTTAACGGAATGTGTTTTCTTCTCGTTGACTGGTATTCATTAATAAATTAAATTAATTAGGTAACTTGCCGGCCTCTCGTAGGCAGAGGGATTGCCCGTGTAATTCTTAACCACTGTGTAAACATTATTACCATTAACGATTACGTTCTACTATCAGTGATATCAATCTGCCAAAAGAACTGTATCCTCTTAGTCGTAGTGGCCTGGGAGCCTTTCCGGGAGATGTACGGCCAAGCCAGGAGACGGCAATTTGCATAGTTAGAAGTACTGTAGTGTATGAATTACATACAGGACGTCGTAGAGATTCCCAAGACGGGATCAAGGAGGATTCGCAAGATTGTCGCAGACGACAGATACATAATGTGTAAGATTTAGACGGTAAAGATGGGATTAATGCAAAGGATTGTATAAGATTAGAAAAACATGGTTCGTTTTTCCATAAACAGCGCCACCCCTGTCTACAGGTTGTGTTTGGTATTGCAGCTTGGCTCCACTTAAAGGATTGAGGTCATTAATATCGGATGGGTGGGGGACCAACACCTGCCGGTGTGTCATGAATACTGTCTGCTATTGTGACGCCCTGGCCTATGAGGTCGTCACAGGGTATTGTGCAATCTGTACAATATCCACCGCCTCCTTGGTTACGGATTCTCAAATTATGGTGTTGCCAAAACCAGCTAATCAAAATCTTAGTAGGAACTGGACCCCCGGTCGCAGGGGATCGTGACAAGGGGCACAGAACTGTCTAGAAGGACAGCCAGCGGCCTTGTACCATCACTGGGCTGGGACCGGGGCACGACGGGGCACGTGGACCCTAGTTCAAGGAGTAGCTTCAGGCAACCTGACAATTTACCCGACGAAAACGGAGCCTTCAAGATCCGCTCTCCACCCGCTCCAAAATCGGGGTACTAGCGCAACGAGGGGGATAGGACTTTCCAATCAAACGGTCCAGAAAATCCCAAGCGTGAACCCTGAGAGCAAGCTCCCACAGTTAGCCACACTGGCGAGCGGGACCCAACTAGTTTTACGCTTCCAGGGCCAACTAAGAAGTAGACAAAGTGCCAGGGAGAAGGTCACAGATCATCAGGTAACACCAGTGAGAACGAGACCCAAATGAGCTCCCCTCAGCGGCAGTGGTGTCCAGAACTTTGGTTTACCAAGTTGTCGGTGTCAGCTTTTTGGACTGCGTGAGTACTCAATTGACCCTTTCGTCCCCAACGGCACTGCCCTATCCCAACACCGAGTCCCGGGGCATCCCCCCTACCCATGGAGGGTTGCAACATCTGGCTGCCCCCGTCATCACCCCGGGTACTCCCCAGTGGCAGCGGTAGTACTCCACCTTACCACACACCACGGATGGTGTCACTAACTTTAAATACACTATCCCCTGTAAATACCCCCTTCATTTGAGAGGCCGGACGCCCCTCGAGCCACCGCAGATCCGGATCCGAGCAGCCCGGCTGCTGCCATGGGGGTGGGACACTATGATTTAGCCAAGTGAATCCCTTGGATTGACCTACGTCCCTACCTGATTAAAAGGTTTTTCTACATGTGGTGCTGTGGACACACCTGTATGCTGCACGGGTGACAGACAGTCATATGGTGTCTGGCAATAGAAGGTCACCGTGTTTGGCTGCTAAAATTCTCCCTGACTTTCCATTGTTCCTGCTTTCAGTATTCATTGGTATAGGTAACTTTCCTGCTGGATTGTCATCTCTCACCCTCTTGGACCTAGCAGGAGTTTGCCTTCCAATCCAGCAGCTGATCATCCGTCTTCTCTTAGTGCTTAAATACTCCCTTCTTTCCTGGACTTGTGCGGGTATTATTCAGTTTATTCTCACTCAGGTTGCAAGCAGGTGGCTTGCTCTCCTCTATAGTATCGTTGCTGAAACTTTGCTGAACTCCTGCCTGTGTCATGTGTGGATAAGTAGTTCATGCTTTTACCCCCCGTGTGTGTCCTCTTTGTGTCTTCCTTTAGCGTTTAGTGGGTTTGACAAAGAGCTCATTCCACCCATTCCCTATTTAGGGTCCAGCACTAGGGATACCTGGGGTCAGTTATCCTGCTCGGCGCATATATAGTGCCTACAAGTAGTATTCAACCCCCTGCAGATTTAGCAGGTTTACACATTCGGAATTAACTTGGCATTGTGACATTTGGACTGTAGATCAGCCTGGAAGTTTGAAATGCAGCAAAAAAGAATGTTATTTCTTTTTTTATTTTTTTTTTTAAATTGTGAAAAGTTTATTCAGAGGGTCATTTATTATTCAACCCCTCAAACCACCAGAATTCTGTTTGGTTCCCCTAAAGTATTAAGAAGTATTTCAGGCACAAAGAACAATGAGCTTCACATGTTTGGATTAATTATCTCTTTTTCCAGCCTTTTCTGACTAATTAAGACCCTCCCCAAACTTGTGAACAGCACTCATACTTGGTCAACATGGGAAAGACAAAGGAGCATTCCAAGGCCATCAGAGACAAGATCGTGGAGGGTCACAAGGCTGGCAAGGGGTACAAAACCCTTTCCAAGGAGTTGGGCCTACCTGTCTCCACTGTTGGGAGCATCATACGGAAGTGGAAGGCTTATGGAACTACTGTTAGCCTTCCACGGCCTGGACAGCCTTTGAAAGTTTCCACCCGTGCCGAGGCCAGGCTTGTGCGAAGAGTCAAGGCTAACCCAAGGACAACAAGGAAGGAGCTCCGGGAAGATCTCATGGCAGTGGGGAAATTGGTTTCAGTCAATACCAAAAGTAACGTACTCCACCGCAATGGTCTCCGTTCCAGACGAGCCCGTAAGCTACCTTTACTTTCAAAGCGTCATGTCAAGGCTCGTCTACAGTTTGCTCATGATCACTTGGAAGACTCTGAGACAGACTGGTTCAAGGTTCTCTGGTCTGATGAGACCAAGATCGAGATCTTTGGTGCCAACCACACACGTGACGTTTGGCGACTGGATGGCACTGCATACGACCCCAAGAATACCATCCCTACAGTCAAGCATGGTGGTGGCAGCATCATGCTGTGGGGCTGTTTCTCAGCCAAGGGGCCTGGCCATTTGGTCCGCATCCATGGGAAGATGGATATCACGGCCTACCTGGAGATTTTGGCCAAGAACCTCCGCTCCTCCATCAAGGATTTTAAGATGGGTCGTCATTTCATCTTCCAACAAGACAACGACCCAAAGCACACAGCCAAGAAAACCAAGGCCTGGTTCAAGAGGGAAAAAATCAAGGTGTTGCAGTGGCCTAGTCAGTCTCCTGACCTTAACCCAATTGAAAACTTGTGGAAGGAGCTCAAGATTAAAGTCGACATGAGACACCCAAAGAACCTAGATAACTTGGAGAAGATCTGCATGGAGGAGTGGGCCAAGATAACTCCAGAGACCTGTGCCGGCCTGATCAGGTCTTATAAAAGACGATTATTAGCTGTAATTGCAAACAAGGGTTATTCCACAAAATATTAAACCTAGGGGTTGAATAATAATTGACCCACACTTTTATGTTGAAAATTTATTAAAATTTAACTGAGGAACAAAACTTGTTGGTTTGTAAGATTTATGCATCTGTTAATAAATCCTGCTCTTGTTTGAAGTTTGCTCTAACTTATTTGCATCTTATCAAACCTGCTAAATCTGCAGGGGGTTGAATACTACTTGTAGGCACTGTATGTAGAACCTGTCTAGGATGATGAGGGACCCCAGAGACCAGCAGTAGGTTTAGCCAGGGGTTACCACACTAGGGAAAGCTAGGGTCAGGTATCCAGCTCGTCACTTAGGTGCGGAAGCTATCTAGAGTGGTGAGGGACCCCATGGACCTTGCAGTAGGTTTAGTCAGGGGTCACCATCTCCTTCCCTAGACGTAGGGGTCCCCTTCCCTTACCTTTCGCCGCTACTTTCCCATAAATAGTGCGATAATATGTTAGCAGTTGCGGAGCTGCTCTATCAACTGTGCAATGGCTGGTACTGGATTCCGGTGGTAGCCATATGTTAATAGTTGTTGAGCTGCTCTGTCAACTGTGCAATGGCTGGTACAGCGTTCTGCAGATTCACCTCTTTTTTTTGTCAAATAGGGGTGGGCTCTGTAGACCTGCGCTGTTCGGCTTTGGCTGAGGCAGGATACAATTACCTCCCCTTAGGATCTGACACCCTTAATTACCAGCATAAATGTAGAGTTGTTTGGGTTTTTTTTTGTTGTTTTTTTTTGTTGCTTTTTTTTTTAAAGGGTAAGTTCCATGTACATTGATACCCAAAGCAAAATGCCTCCTTTGCATTTTCTGTTCCCAGGTGTCCTCCTTTTGGCAATATATTACATAATAGTTTTAAAAAAGTTTCCTCAATTCTCAAATCTCCTGTATCTAGGAAAATAATAAGTGTTCCTGAATCGGCCACTAGAGGGAGCTCTGTCCTTATGGATTTATACAGATCCTATAGCCGGGACATTCATCTGTATGCAGTGAGCTCCCCCTAGTGGTGACAAAATACTGTCTCCTTATTTGCATTACCAGGATTTCCATTATCCTGGAATCCCCCATCTATCTAGGTTTATCTCGCTATAGTCCCTGATCCCACCCTAGAGAATATACATATTCACATTAAATTGCTATATACTGTACTGATCTCTATTGATGCTATAATTCTAACAATATATTTTTTTGCAAATGTAAAAAAAAAATAATAAATTTCTCGGCCCGGGCTAAAGCTTTGTCCATCTCTCCTTCTAATATTTGGTAAACATGGAATAATGTGTAACATGATTTCATTGTTCTTTAGCCTGTTGGAAATTATGCATAAAAGCAATTTGCATAAATTATAAGAAACAAATTATTTATTTGGAGCAAAGCAGAGCTGACTACCCATGGACCCAGATGGTAAACCAATGACCAAGTCTTAGTATCGCAGCAATGCCAAGCAAATATGACTGTGCTTATGGCCCGGTAATGCCGGAGCCAATTTACTAAAGGCGTCTGTACACTCCACTGCTCAAAGGAAAGCGCGGTCTGCACGGAATATCAAACACACGACTTCCCAAGAAACCGTAACCATATAGGCAGAGACAATTAACTTCTATTACAGGAAGAGCATGCCAAACTATCCTCCACTTAAATAGCGGCCATATCATTTCTGGATTATTATAACAGATATTTCAACTTTTAATCATTATCCCGTTTCCTGGTAATTATTCTCAAGGAAAAGGCTGAAACCCGAGACCTGATTTTTATGCATTTCCTGCTAATGTCTTCATGGACGTAAATTCCCCATTTTAAATACTTTATCAGACGCTCTGAATTTGCCCCCGTACAGTTAGGACAGGCTCACGATATACAGGATTCGCGGCTGCATTCATTTACAATAAATTGGATTCTAGAATATCATACTGATAATTATGTGTTACATTGCATGAATGCAGAATTCGCAAAATCTGAAACTTAAAGGGATGGTCCACTTTTGGGGACTTTTTTTCTTTTTATATTTTTTTTTATCAGCCTTCTATCTTGAGCCATGGCGACTTGATGGGTGAACGCTCTGCAGGAAGATCGATCTTGTGCAACCTAGATATGTCTACCAGGTCTACCATGGTCTCCTCCATCTAGATAGGTCCACCATGGTCTTCTCTTTCTAGGTAAGTCCATCAGGGTCTTCTCAGTCTACATAGATCCACCAGGGTCTTCTCCACCTAGATAGGTCCACCAGGATCTTCTCTGCCTAGATAGGTCCACTAGGGTCTTCTCCACCTAGATAGATTCACCAGGATCTTCTCCACCTAGCTAGGTCCACCTGGCTCTTTTCCACCTAGCTAGGTCCACCTGGCTCTTTTTCGCCTAGTTAGGTCCACCAGGGTCTTCTCCTCCTAGGTAGGTCCACCAGGGTCTTCTCCTACTAGATAGGTCCACCAGGGTCTTCTCCTACTAGATAGGTCCACCAGGGTCTTCTCCTACTAGATAGGTCCACCAGGGTCTTCTCAACCTAGATAGGTCAACCAGGGTCTTCTCGACCTAGATAGGTCCATAGGGTCTTCTCTGCCTAGACAGGTCTACCAGAGTCTTCTCAACCTAGATAGGTCCAACAGGCTTTTCTCTGCCTAGATAGGTCCATAAGGTCTTCTCCGCTTAGATAGGTCTACCAGAGTCTTCTCTTAGGGCCACCAGAGTCTTCTCCGCCTAGATAGGAACATCAGGGTCTCTTCTGCCAAGAAAGGACTACCAGGGTCTTCTCTGCCTAGATAGGTCCACCAGGCTTTTCTCTGCCTAGCTAGGTCCATAGGGTCTTCTCTGCCTAGATAGGTCTACCAGAGTCTTCTCTAAGATAGGTACACCAGGGTCTTCTCCGCCTAGATAGGTCCACCAGGCTTTTCTCTGCCTAGCTAGGTCCATAGGGTCTTCTCTGCCTAGATAGGTCTACCAGAGTCTTCTCTAAGATAGGTCCACCAGGGTCTTCTCCGCCTAGATAGGATCATCAGGGTCTCTTCTGACAAGAAAGGACTACCAGGGTCTTCTCTTCCTAGATAGAACTACCAGGGTCTTCTCTGCCTAGATAGGTCCACCAGGTTATTCTCTGCCTAGATAGGCAACCATGGTCTTCTCCTCCTAGATAGGTCCACCAAGGTCTTCTCCTTGATCGGTCAATCAGGGTCTTTTCTGCCTAGATGGGTCCACCAGATTCTTCTGTTATAACACAAGTTATCAGTTTGGCCTGGAGCGTTCCTTTCCGCAAAATGCAGAACTTGAAGAAGGGGCAGAGTGTGATCCTGGTTATTATGCTTGATTCCCTGAGGCTTTGCATCGGTTATAACACGGTATATCCGTTTTTGACCGGATTGTCCCATATAAAAGTGTTATCCAGAGTCACCCACTTACAAATCAAAAGGGAGCAGTGGCAATGACATTACGACCCAAAAACATTCTGAAAAGTGTTTACTGTACCCGTATTCTGATGACCCGGACACGTGCAGAATACCTGCCAATTGTGCATGTATTTCTGGTAGTAACAACGTTGACACTCTTCAAATCGCCTGGCACCATAGTCCCATCATTCTTATGGACTATAGTTCTCACACTTCCCTCAGGTGTTCAGAGACACTTGAAATAATAGTAAAGCTTCTCCATTCATTAAAATAGTATGCACAATACCGGCCAGGATATATATGATTGTGCATATATGTTGGATATTTTCCTATATCTGTCCGGAAACCACCAACAAGCAGACAGGCTACCGAATATGGCTGTAAGATCATTTTCTGCAGCAGGAACCTCCCCCCTTCCCTGCTTACTGTAAGACAAACGTATCAAGCCTAGGTGACTGCACATTCTGCCAAACTATGCTCCCCCAAGGTGGCCAATAGCCATTAAATTTTGTGGTTATTGTCCTCTACCGTTGAGTTCTGGTTGCCTTTTTGGAATTAGCTGCGCCATCTGGTTTCAGTCCATAAAGTCCAGACATGGCCACTAAGCCATATTTTTCAAGACAAAAATTTTGCTAAAATAGTTTTGCAAGATTCAGAGGTTATTGTGACTACTCAGCATCTGGCCACTTGTGTGAGTGAAGTGTTCTTAATTAGGCCAGACGTATGGTTCCTTTGTTTGGTAAATCAAAATAAGTTAGCCATTGTCTCATGTCAGACTGATTGTAGCCCTATTGTCTGTAAATGTGGATTTCCTCAGCCCTTTTGAATTCAGAGGAAAATTATGCAGTTTGATTGAACTAATGACCAATGAGCGAGCAGCCATCTCCAACCAATACTAAGAGACCCAATACCCTGAATTGGGAACTGAGTGGTATTAAAGGGCCTTGCTTCTGTCACCAATGGGTTATTTTTCATGACCCCAGCCTATGAGCTACTATTCCAGCTGGAGGGTCACAGATCTGCTTCAAGATTCATTCATTCATTCTACAGTACTTTAGCTCAGGAGCTATGGTTCCAGCTGGAGAATTACAGAACTGCTTCAAGATTCATTCATTCTACAGGACTTGAGCTCAGGAGCTATGGTTCCAGCTGGAGAATTACAGAACTGCTTCAAGATTCATTCTACATGATTTCAGCCTAGGATCCACATTTTCAGCTGAAGGATCACAGAACTGTTCAATGCTGAGACCCAAATTTTCTTTGACAACCAAGGTTTGGGCAATTTATGCTCCTCACTACGTGTTTTTGCAGTGCTCGGTTGGCTTCATAAGTTTGCCACTATCTGATCTCAGTGGGTGCCGACCAAAAGCAGGGTGCTGTTGACTGGGATAGTTGCCCCTGGAAGCTTCAAAGTTACAAAAATTCTAATCCCTGGCGGACCAGTGGAAGAGTGAGACTGTTGCTTGTACCATCTTGTGTTGGGAATGTACGATATGTATTGCCTGTTGGTGAACCAATAAAGTCTTATCAATGTGTCGTTCCCTCACCCAGTGTTGTGTGAGTAGTGTTCTGCCCATGGGGATGTTCAATGGGTGTTCAATGGGATGAGCCCTGGTCTGTGTGGTCTTTCTGAAGACAGCCAGACCAGCGGATGAGAGCACCTACTGACCCTCGTGTCTCTACAGTTGTGTCTCTAGCCGGACCTTGGTGGTCCGGGTTAGGGAACCAGTGGTCCATTGCCAGATGAGTGAACACCAGGTCTTTAAATGGCACATCGTGGAGGGTTTGGTTCCTTTTTTATAGATTTAGCATTAAGACCAAGGAACCAAAGGAACCAATGGTCCCTGGAAGACCTTGAATTGGTCCCATAGTCTATCTAACCAATGGAACTGATCAGAAATAATAGCATGCCACCAACATCTAAGATAATCTGTGGACTTCTTAAAGGGGTTGGACAAAATTGTAAAAAAAATGGCTGCCTTCTTACCAATACAGCGGCACTCCTGTGATTGGGTTTTGCTTTGCATGAACTGCAATACAACATGCAACCAGTGGACCGGTGTGGCACTCTTTTTGGAAGAAAGCAGCCATGTTTTTCTAATCGTAAACAAATCTCCATCGATTTCACCAATAATATTGTACTGGATATGAAAAGAAGTGACTGATACATTTCCATCTGTGTCTGTGACAACTCATCCATTATATCAGAAGTTTTCCCATATAGATCTGAACTCGTAAAACTCATCTTTGCTCCTCGGCTTATGATATTTCACCACTAGCGCATTGATCAGTGTATCTGCTTAATTCTCAGCATCTTGAATATTTATGGGTCTCTTGTATTGTTCCCCACTGCGCCTGTAAAACATTTTGTTACTCACGTGAGTGGAGAATGACAACACAAACACAGATAGAGCCCTATTATGTTCCGATAAATCATTTTGGGGTAGTGTATTACCCAATATATCTAGCCCGAGTTAATAAAAATTGGAAAACAACTCCCAGGAGAAAGACGGAACAGAATGTGAAAGATCTTATTGTTTACCAGTCGGTAGAGGCGGCATTATAATGAAAAAAACATTATGTGATGATCAATGGCGCCGTTCAGAGAAATTAAAGATGGAGTTGGGTTTGGTGCCTTCATGCTGTTTAAGGGAAGCCATGATCCTTGTTTTCACCTCTATTCATGGAGTAAGGTCAACCAAGATGTCCTCAACGTATCCAACTGGCCATGAATGGTCACTGAGATTTCCAACTAACTAAGGGAAACTACCATCCTTGTTATTATCTCTATCTAAAGATCTAAGATCTCTGCCCAATTTGTCATCAACTAGTCATGAATGGACTCTGAGCGTTCCAACTTTTTATGACCTCTGTCTATAGCTCTAAGATGAAAGTCCATGAAGATGTCCTCAATTTACCCACCTGGCCATGAATGGTCACTAAATTTTCCATCTTGACTAAGGGAAAATATTATCTTTGTTATGGCCTCTGTCCGTCGATTTTTAATGACCTCTTGGTGGACCTTCATCTAAGATCTGTGGATGCATGGATGATAGGTTCCCTTGATCAGGCTAGAAAGATCAGGGACCATTCATGACCACTTTGGTACAATGATGACTTTTTGGTGACCTTAATCTATCTGTAGATCTAAAATGTCTGCCCAATTTGTCATCAATGTATCAAACTGGTCATGAATGGTCACTCAGCTTTTCAACTTTTTGTTATGACCTTGGTCTATAGATCTTAGATGAAGGCAAACGAAGATGTCCTCAATGTACCCAACTGGTCATGAATGGTCACTCAGCTTTTCAACTTTTTGTTATGACCTTGGTCTATAGATCTTAGATGAAGGCAAAGGAAGATGTCCTCAATGTACCCAACTGGCCATGAATGGTCACTAAGTTTTTCATCTCGATTAATGGGAAAATATTATCCTTGTTATGGCCTCTGTACATCGATCTTTATTGACCTTTTGGTGGACCTTCATTTAAGATCTGTGGATGCATAGATGAGAGGTTCCCTTGATCAAGCTGGAAAGCTCAGGGACCATTCATGGCCACTTTGGTACCAGGATGACTTCTTGTTGGACTTTCAACTAAGATTTATAGATGGAAGTCAGAAAAAGGATAATGGTTTCCTTTAATCAAGTTAAACATCTGTGACCATTAGTGGCCAGTTTGATACACAGATGAAGATTCACCAAGATTGCATCAATATACCAAACTGGCCATGAATGGTCACTAATTTTTCCATCTTAAGGGAAACTATTATCCTTGTCATGACCTCTGTCCATCGATCTTTAATGACCTCTTGGTGGACCTTCATCTAAGATCTGTGGATGCATGGATGATGGGTTCCCTTGATCAAGCTAGAAAGATCAGGGACCATTCATGACCACTTTGGTACAATGATGACTTTTTGGTGGACCTTCATCTACCTGTAGATCTAAAATGTCTGCCCAATTTGTCATCAATGTATCAAACTGGTCATTAATGGTCACTCAGCTTTTCAACTTTTTTGTTATGACCTTGGTCTATAGATCTTAGATGAAGGCAAATGAAGATGTCCTCAATGTACCCAACTGGCCATGAATGGTCACTAAGTTTTTTATCTCGATTAATGGGAAAATATTATCCTAGTTATGGCCTCTGTCCATCGGTCTTTATTGACCTTTTGGTGGACCTTCATGTAAGATCTGTGGATGCATAGATGAGAGGTTCCCTTGATCAAGCTGGAAAGCTGAGGGACCATTCATGGCCACTTTGGTACAATGATGACTTTTTGGTGACCTTCATCTATCTGTAGATCTAAAATGTCTGCCCAATTTGTCATCAATGTATCAAACTGGTCACTCAGCTTTTCAACTTTTTGTTATGTTTGGTCTATAGATCTTAGATGAAGACAAACGAAGATGTCCTCAATGTACCCAACTGGCCATGAATGGTCACTAAGTTTTCTATCTTGATTAATGGGAAAATATTATCCTAGTTATGGCCTCTGTCCATCGGTCTTTATTGACCTTTTGGTGGACCTTCATGTAAGATCTGTGGATGCATAGATGAGAGGTTCCCTTGATCAAGCTGGAAAGCTGAGGGACCATTTATGGCCACTTTGGTACCAGGATAACTTCTTGTTGGACTTTCATCTAAAATTTATAGATGGAAGTTAGAAAAAGGATGATGGTTTCCTTTAATCAAGTTAAAAGTCTGTGGCCATTTAGTGATCAGTTTGATACACAGATGAAGATTCACCAAGATTGCATCAATATACCAAACTGGCCATGAATGGTCACTAATTTTTCCATCTTAAGGGAAACTATTATCCTTGTCATGACCTCTGTCCATCAATCTTTAGTGACCTCTTGGTGGACCTTCATCTAAGATTTGTGGATACATGGATCAGATTTCCCTTGATCAAGCAGGAAAACTCAGTGGCTGTTCATGGCCACCTTGGTACAATGACGACTTCTTATTGGACCTTTATGTAAGATGTATGGATGGAAGTCATAACAAGGATAATTATTTCCTTAATCAAGTTAGAAAAGTCAGTGACCATTAATGGTCATTTTGATACACAGATTAAGTTCCACCAAGATTTTCTTATTGTACCAAACTAGTCATGGATGGTCAGCGATCTTTCCAACTTTATTAACAAAACCTGTTATGACCTCTATTGATAGACTTTAGATGAAGGCTTAGTTTTGTAGCTGAAACCACTTCAGGAAACTCTCCTTCTTTCCAGATTTTTTGGTGCAGATTTTGTTTTCCTGAAGTGGTTTTGAAGAGTTTTGGAAGTTTTTTTTTTTTTCTTCCTACTATTTTTTTTGCAGTTTTTAGATAGAATGCTCTTCAATCCAGACACTTCAATCAGGATCCGCTTCAAAAAAGTGATGTGCACTTTCGTTTTCCCCCATTTTTCAAAACTTGAAGCTGAAAAAAAAGCAAAAAATTGAACAAAGTGCATTCACAAGAGAAATTAGGAAAAAAAGTCTTTCAAGCACATTTGAATGATTTTTCATTTAGTTTTTTGGAGCACATCCAATACAAAAATACCTTATATGTATAGAGAACTGTTTTGATGTTAGCCTCTACCCTGACAAACGCACTGTTCCCCTTTTGGAGAATTGTTATGATGTTAGCCCCCTCCCCTGAGGAACTCACTGTCCCCCCTTTTGGAGAACTGTTATGATGTTAGCCCCTCCTCGAGGAGCACGCTGTTCCACTTTTGGAGAATTATGTTAGCCCCTCCCCTGAGGAGCTTGCTGCTGCCCTTTTGGAGAATTGTTATGATGTTAGCACCTCCCCCAAGGAACTCATGGCTCCCTTTTGGAGAATTGTTGTGACATTAGCCCCTCCCCAGAAGAACTCACAGCTCTACTTTTCGAGAATTATGACGTTAGCCCCTTCCCCGAGGAGCTCACTGCTGCCCTTTGGGAGAATTGTTATGACGTTAGCCCCTCCCCCAAGGAACTAACTGCTCCCCTTTTGGCGAATTATGTTAGCCTCTCCCCTGAGGAACTCACTGCTTACCTTTTGTATAATTGTTATGACGTTAGCCCCTGCCCCGAAGAACTCACTGCTCTACTTTTGAAGAATTATGACGTTAGCCCCTTCCCTGAGGAACTCACTGCTTCCCTTTTGGAGAATTGTTATGATGTTAGCCCCTCCCCTGAGGAACTAACTGCTCACCTTTTTATTTCCCTATGCACCTTTGCAGCTTTTTTCTTTATTGAGATGCCCTTTTTTATAGTCAAAATATAACCTATAACACAATATTGTATCAATTGAAGAAATGTGATGTTCCCCTTTAAGCCCGGAATCCACATTTTACTAACTCGTTAAATGGTAGCACACTCGGTTTTCAGTCGTTTACCTTGAATTTTCATCTTCACTGTGAAAATCCCCGCTGTAACCACATGCCTGCCGCGATTTGATTCAGTCACTACTATAAAATTAACATAGGTATTAAGTGACCCGCGGTCCTAAGACTTTCACAAGCTCCTCCAACAAGCAGTCACCTCGAAGGTTAACAGGATAAAGAGCCTAATCATTACACCGGCTTCACAAAGAAGCAATTAGGAACCTTTACAAAGTGGTTACAGATCTGGTTTTGTAAAATGGGACTCAGACAAATATTAGTTGAAAGAAAATTACAGTACTTGTCCAAATTAATACCTACCATAGACGTTTTTAATCTACACAAATCGTCAACAAACGATATACATGAAAAACCTCATGGGTGGCGGATCTCAAAGGAAATATATAGCCGCTCTCAAAGTGTTTTGTTCAAAGACAACCTGAGGGGAAGGTTAACAGCTGAGAGTTTTTCAAAGCTGTAGAGTAAATTTTTCAAGTCGGCTGCTTGTTAGAACAGACATAACGGGAAGGAAAAAGAAAATACACACATACCCCGTGTTCATACTTGGAAATGTAATGTAGAAAATAGAGATTGAAAAGCGGCCTTTTTTTATTGCCGGCGGTCAGACCCTGACCCAGACGGTTAACCTGCTTTATATTGAGGATATGACCCCATCTTCTCGTATCATGGACAGCACATACTATGTGTTTGTTGCCAAAATGGAAAATTAAAGTATTTCCCAGACTGGAAGACATTGCGGAAATTATAAAAGTGCAGGGGCCACGTGTGTGGACATCAACGAAGCAAGCCATGCTGATGCGTTGTGGTCCTCAAAGACTGGGGCCAAGTTTATGATCATCCACCACTGGAGATGGAGAAGTGACAAGCTAATGTGGACCCACTGGACCACAGGGGGACCCCAGGCCTACACTTTTTTGTGGGAGGGGCTTGAATAAGCACCCACCGTGAGGCCAGGTGCTATACCCAGAGCAGGAACCGGGGCTGTGGCAGCTGACCACTAGAGCAAGGGCGGACAAAGGAGCAGACAGGCTGGGGCAGGTGGCACGGCCAGGATGGACAGGCAGTCACTGGTATACTTGGACAACTGGATAGTTGAGGCTGGAGGCATGGTCGGGGCGGAAAGGGAGAGTCTCTGGTGTAGCGTAAGCCACCGGGGTAGCTGAGGCTCGAGGCACTGCCTGGTGGAATAGGCACAGTCTCTGGCGTAGCGTGAGCCACCTGGGTGGCTAAGGCTGGAGGCACAGGCTGCAGGGATAGGCAGAGTCTCTGGCATAGCGTGAGCCACTTGGGTAGCTAAGGCTGGAGGCACGACCAGGATGGACAGGCACAGTGTCTGGTGTGACTTGATGCACTGCCTGGCGGAATAGGCAGAGTCTCTGGCGTAGCGTGAGCCCCCTGGGTAGCTAAGGCTGGGGGTACAACTGGGGCGGACAGGCACAGTCTCTGGTGTGGCAGGAGCAACCTGGGTAGCTGAGGCTGGAGGCACGGCCGGGGCAGTCAGGCACAGTCTCTGGTGTGGCATGGGCCATCTGGGTAGCTGAGGCTGGAGGCACGGCCGTGGCGGACAATCACAGTTTCTGGTGTGGCTTTAGCCACAGGGGTAGCTGAGGCTGGAGGCATGACCGGGGCGGACAGCACAGTCTCTGGTGTGGTGTAAGCCACTGGGGTTGCTGAGGCTTGAGGAATGGCCGGGGCGGACAGGCACAGTCTCTGGTGTGGCATAAGCCCCCGGGGTAGCTGAGGCTGGAGGCACGGCCTGGTGGGATAGGCACAGTCTCTGGTGTAGCGTGAGCCACCTGGGTAGATGAGGTTGGAGCCATGGCCGGGGTGGACAGGCACAATCTCTGAGGTAGCGTGAGCCACCAGGGTAGATAAGGCTGGAGGCATGGCCGGGGCGGAGAAGTACAGTCTCTGGTGTTGCGTAAAAGTACAGTGTAAGGCACAGCGGACAAGGGGACCTGACAACTAGCTGGCTAGGGCACTGGAACTCTAGCTAGATGACCACGTTGATCAGGCAACTCCCCTAGTGGGAACTGGCCTTATCTACCCAGTACCTCTGAGTGAAAGACTGAGAGGCACTTTTTGGGAGAGACGCGCCGGCCCTTTCAGAAAGGAGCAGTGGCACAGTGAACACTCCTGGAGAACCTGCGCTGCATGCACAGGCCCCAGGAGGGGGAAGCAGCGAGCGCACACGTGGTAGAGGAAGACGCCAGGACACGTGTTAGTTGGCCGCGGCGGTGAGTTACATGCGACCCCGCAGGAGGAGGAGAGCAGGGAGCGCAAGGTCACTTGTGAGAGATGACCATGATGGTGAGGAGCACACGTCCGTACAGGAGGAGAGCAGGGAGCGCAGGGACACCAGCGCTACAGTTATATCCTGTGTAGGACTACAGTATTGAACTTGATGTGAAGGCCCATTTTGATTGTTTATGGCACCACACCAGTGCCTAGTCTGACACTGCAGAATGCTTCCATTAAAAAAGTAGCATTTGGGCCCCTTTCCTTCTACAAACCAATATGTTGATGGATCATAAATCTCCTTTTTCAAGACCCTATAATAGTTTTTGGCCTGAGGATTGGCGTTCATGGGTTATAGTTCCCAGCCCTTACTGCTACTTCAGGCTGAAGTTAACAGTTTTTGTTTTTTTTTTTGTTTTTTTTTTATATTCTTAAAGGTTAGCCATTTCACAGATATATATTATTGGTGGTTAGACCGCAGAGGTGGGGCAATTATAATAGCAAATCAGATTGTTGGCTGGTTGAAAGGATCCTCCCATGAGGAGCTCAATTATGGGAGAAAAAAAAATCACCGGTCTCCTTATTTTGTAGGCTGTTGGGCAGCTAAATGAGCTATGCACACCTGTTTGCCTCTGAAGTACCTTGTTGTGCCCTACGTGTCACAGGGTTATGTTGTTTTAGATTTTACAAGCATTATGGTAACCTTTTATTATATATCGTGGTATATGAGGATAGCTAGCGGTAAATGTAAAAAAAAATTTGTGGTATTTCAACATTAAAGAGGTTGGTCACTACTTTTACATTGATGGCCTATCCTTAGGGGCACTTTACACGTTGCGACATCGCTACTGCGATGTTGTCGGGGTCAAATCAAAAGTGACGCATATCCGGCGCCAGTAACGACGTCGCAACGTGTAAAGCCTAGAAGCACCGGTAAACGATTGCAAAAGCGTCGAAAATCGGTGATCTGTGTAGCGTCGGTCATTTTCAGAATGTCGCACCAAAAGGAGATACGATGTTGTTCCTCGTTCCTGCGGCAGCTCACATCGCTACATGTGAAGCCGCAGGAACGAGGAACATCTCCTTACCTGCCTCCGCCGGCAATGCGGAAGGAAGGAGGTGGGCGGGATGTTTACGTCCTGCTCATCTCCCCCCCCTCCGCTTCTATTGGCCGCCTGCCGTGTGACGTCGCTGTGACGCCGCACGACCCACCCCCTTAATAAGGAGGCGGGTTGCCGGCCAGAGCGACGTTGCAGGGCAGGTAAGTGCGTGTGAAGCTGCCGTAGCAATAATGTTCGCTACGGCAGCTATCACCAGATATCGCATGTACGACGGGGGAGGGTACTATAGCGCTCGGCATCGCTAGCATCAGATAGCGATGTCGCAGTGTGCAAAGTACCCCTTAGAATAGATCATCAATGTCTGAACAGCCGGGGCCCGACACCTATCACCCCTGTCAATCAGCTGTTCTCTGTGCTGGCGGTGGCCGTTTGCTGTTGGGCTCACATAAAAATGGCTCTTTTTGTGTGCTAAGTATCTCAATTTTTGCATGTTTTTTTCATAGCAGTAATGCATGTCTGTATTTCCATATTCATTGTTCCACATATCTTAGCACTACAGAGTGCAGCAGTCTCCTTTTTGTTACTATGTTTTATGTTCAGTTTGCACCTGTTCACATTAGAAAGGTAGGATGTGCCATCTTTTTCTTAGTCGGCAGCCAGAGATGCTCATTTCTGGAGCTGTTCCGTCTTCTGATATTTGGCCGCATGTCACGGGTGTGTCACGCTTGACAGACAGTCCTGTAGTTTTCGGCTGTATAAGGTCGCATAATTTTGCTACACAAGCTGCTCTCTGACTTTTCCTTTTTCCCTGCTTGGGGTTCATCCTTTTCTCTTTAGGACCCTGCGGATTTCCTCACCTTTTCAGCTGTTTTCATCAGCATATCCCTTTGAGTCTTTAAATACCCTCATTCCCACTTACTCTGTGCTTGTGATAGGTCTAATACCCTTAACTTACAAGTCTTCAGTGCAAGCAGGCGGCTTGTATTCATCTGGAGAAACTTTGTTGTTGCAGTTCCTCTCCCTGAGTCATCTGGAGATAAGTTATTTGTTTACTTTTCCCCCTGTTTGTCATTCCTGTGTCTATTTTAGAGCTTAGCGAGGTTGACTAAGTGCTCATCCTATCCGTTCCCTACCTAAAGCTGGGTTCACACTAAACGACAGCGACAACGACGTCGCTGTTACGTCACCATTTTCGGTGACGTAACAGCGACCTTGTAAGTCGCTGTTATGATCGCTGCTTAGCTGTCAAACACAGCAGAAGCAGCGATCATAACGTCGCTGTGCTACATGTGCAGAGAGCAGGGAGCCGCGCTTACCGCTGGCTCCTTGCTCTCCTGCAGCACACATCGGGTTAATTAACCCGATGTGTGCTGAAGCTACATGTCACAGTTCAGAGAGCAGGGAGCCGCGCGCACTGCTTAGCGCTGGCTCCTTGCTCTCCTTGCTACAGTACACATGGGGTTAATTACCCGATGCATACTGCAGCCACATGTCACAGTGCAGGAGCCGGCGCTGGCAGCAAGAGCGGAGGCTGGTAACCAGCGTAAACATCGGGTAACCAGGGAAAGGTCTTCCCTTGGTTACCCGATGTTTACGCTGGTTACAGCTTACCGCAGCTGCCAGTGCCGGCTCCTGATCGCTTCATTTCGTCGCTCTCTCGCTGTCACACACAGCGATGTGTGTGTCACAGCGGGAGAGTGACGACCAAAAAATGAAGCTGGACATTCAGCAACGACCGGCGACCTCACAGCAGGGGCCAGGTCGTTGCTGGATGTCACACACAGCGACAGCGACGGGACGTCGCTGCAACGTCACAGAAAATGGTGACGTAGCAGCGACGTCGTTGTCGTTGTCGCTGTGTGTGACACCAGCTTTAGGCCTCTTTCAGGGTCAGCGAGGGTCGGGTGTAACGCCTGCCTGGCTCAACAGACTCAGGTGGGATGTAATGGACAAGAGGGAAGCCACTCACCAAGCAGGACCCCCAGAACCCTGAAACCCTTTAACCCCTATACAGGGATTTGGAATTACACAGGGCCCTGGAGATCACTACCTGTGGAAGGATGCAGACCGATGAGAGTAGTCGTCAGGCGGGGTCAAATCAGGAATTGCGGAACAGGGATAGAATCGGCAGACAAGGACGTAATCAGAAAACGGAGCAGAGGTCAAATCCGGATCAGGCAGCGAGGTACAAAAACAGTAGGCAGAAGGGTAGTCAGAAAACACGCAGAAGTCAGCATACAGGAATCACAAAACAGAATAGGGCGGACCAGGAGCCAGGAAAATCAGAACTATCTCTGGCAGAGGTGAGCAGACAGGATGGGAGCTAAGAAGGGTGTGGTGTCTTCCCATTGGCTGTAGCTGAACGCTGGCAACTTCAGCTGGAAGACACACGCCACCCACAGTCAGCCAGTGGTACTGCAGATCCCAAGATAACCCAGCCCAGTGGATGATCGGAGCCTGCGCCCACTGGTGCCGCTGGCATCGACTCCTCTCCCATCACCAGTACCATCCATGGCAGGAACACGGTGTCGCTTGGCGATCGGAGCAGAAGTCGCTGGAGCGGACTATGGTGGTGACGTAACATCAGGTTTCCGGCTCTGTGCATAGGTGCAAAACCTATCAAGGGTGGTCAGGAAAGCCAGGGGTCAGGTATCCTGCTTGATGCATGGGTACGAAACCTATCTAGGGGGATGAGTGAAGCCAGGGCCAGGTATCCTGCTCGGCGCATAGGTGCGGAACCTATCTAGGATGGTGAGGGGAGTCAGGGGTCAGGTATCCTGCTCAGCGCATAGGTGTGGAACCTATGGGTGGTGAGGGAAGCCAGGGGTCAGGCATCCTGCTCAGCGCATAGGTGTGGAACCTATCTAGGGTGGTGAGGGAAGCCAGGGTCAGGTGTCCTGCTCGGTGCATAGGTGCAGAACCTATCTAGGGTGGTGAGGGAAGCCAGGGTAAGATATCCTGCTCAGCGCATAGGTGCGGAACCTATCTAGGATGGTGAGGGAAGTCAAGGGTCAGGTATCCAGCTCGGCGCATAGGTGTGGAACTTATCTAGGGTGGTGAGGGAAGCCAGGGTCAGGTATCCTGCTCGGCGCATGGTTGAGGAATCTATCTAGGGTGGTCAGGAGAGCCAGGGGCCAGCAGTAGCTTTGGTCAGGGGTCACTATCTACCCTTTCCCTAGACACAGGGTTTCCTTTCCCTTCCCTTCCTCCTTTCGCTTGGTACTTCCCAAATTTCCAATGTGACACCGCGGCCGGGTAATGCACATCTGCCTCCTGTTGACTTGAATTGGAAGGATATGTGCAGTGCCCAACCATGGCCACTATCGGAAGACAGGTCAGCTCCAGAATTGAGCATTTCCAGCTGCCTGATACAGCTGCCAGGACTGAGAACAGCTGATGAGTGGGGGTACCAGGTGTCGGACCTTGAGAATAGGCCATCAATGTAAAAGTAGTGGACAACCTCTTTAAATCATCCTCATTTCATCCACTCGAGCTCACCGTCGCCCCCTTCTGACTATTATATCTAATGCACTTCCAAAAGGAGTAGAGGATGGGCAGCAACAACTGATTTTTGGGAGCCGGAACAAAACATTGTCATTTTTGCTATAATTAAATTAAAATGATTAAAATATTTATTTTTGAGCATTTTTCAGATATTTCTGCAGTTTTCCATAAAGTATATCTTTACAGTTAAGGAATTCTCAAGGGTCTTGTAAAGTATGACTCCGTCTATAACCATTTTTTTTCCTTTGCGTCTTAAGGCTTCAAGGTAAACTTTGTACCGGTCACTTTGCATAAACCCAAAAAAAAGCGAGGAGTGGATACTTGAAGCGTTAATGTGCATTTAATCTGGAATTCTGGACGATTTTGTTCTCCGCACTCTCCACTTAATGAAATTATTTTATACTTTAAGATTAAAGTTTTCTCCCAGGAACCGGCACAAGGACAGGAGAAGCACAAACGTCACTTCGGGAATTGTTTAATAAATGTTCAAGGCTAAACGAATAGGGCAAACCTGGTGCAAGACAAACTAAATAATTTATTATAGGTTGTGGGGGCGAGGGAGTGCTCAGCCAGGCAAACAAGAAGGAATGTGTAAATTAAAGGGCCTCTCCTCCCAAAACGATAAGCGGCATGTCCTCATGTCTCGTGTTGGAATCAAAATCAGTCATTTTTAGGTTATGCAGCTCCGTCTTCGTCACCCACCTACGAACAAGTATACACGGATACATCACTATCTGCTCAAGTGTGAAGCGGTAAAAAGGAATCCAGAAAGGGGAGAGGAGGGAGATACAGCTGCAGAATCTCTTTTGTTCCAGCTTCCTAAGAAAGGATATTTTTGTTTGGCTCAGCATCCACTTAGCAAGCACTGAGGAGCTAGAAAATGGTGGTAAATTGTGACATTTGTCAAATAATTAAAAATTGAATCGTGTGCACCAGTAAATCTACTTTTCCAGGCCAGAATAGACAAGCTTTAGCTGGCATTACAAGAACAGTCCAGCCAGCATATATAGGAAGAGAGTGAATGAGTGGTTCTCCCATAGCATGTGACTAAAGACGATTAACAACCAGACCTCGCAACAATAAAAACACAAGTACCAGTAAACCTGGGTAAATCTACCTCTCCAGGCCAGAATAGACAAGCTTTAGCTGGCATTGCGAGAACATTCCAGCCAGCATATATAGGAGGAAAGTGACTATGAGTGGTTCTTCCGCAGCATGTGACTAAAGAAGATTAACAACCAGACCAGCAGATATTAACTCTTGCTAGCCTGCCTAGGAACTACAAAACTGTGCGTCGATTCCCGAGTCACCCTTTGCTAATCACAGACATCAGAGAAATTATAAGGGAGAGTGAAAGAATCTGAAGTTTCCACAGACTGAAGACCACCATGACTGATCAGACATGCTTGTGCTTGGTTTGAACAGTCATTTTTTCGCTTACTTGCTTTGTGCTCTAATAGAGAAATGCATGTTCTTACAGTTAGTAATAGCACAGCGCCACCAAGTGGTCATTTTATTTTGAAAAACAAGAACTGGTTTTTGGATGAGCAGCCTTGTAGACACATTAGAAGTCGTGTTTTACTAGTCACATTGGGGCGAGCACACTTTAAAATAATATTTTTCGGCACAATGTCTCCTTTAATTTCGTTATTCCAGGCCTCCCCTGCACTTTGAGATGAGAGGAATTCCAGAAATCTGCCTGTAACCTCCGCTTTATGATGTTAAGCTTCCACTAAATACACATTTTTGTGTATTTTTTTTCCCTGTTTCATTTCAATTTGTTGTTTGAGCATTTGCCGGATATCTTGTGACACTTTTTATGGAAACTAAGTTTTATTTTTTTGACCTTCTCTTCGCCAAGCGGCTTATGAGGTTTTACTATTTCATAAAAGAAAAAACAGTCGTGGAACGTGGGATCGTAGAAAGTGCTGAATGGTTTGAAGAATGTTATTTGATTCATCCTAACAATATCAATGCAGATGACCTGGCAAAGAGAATATACGGGATCAATGGGATTAGTGCTTGGCTGGGGCTGGACGAGTGTCAAGTCTCTGCTGTTTAGATCATGACCGGACCAGGAACCTCAGTATAAACCGGCGACCCATCCCTTATCCAATGTACACACACATATATATCTATGTATATGTGTGAGCACTTCTGCTTTGCCGAGATAATCCATCTATCTTACAGGTGTGAAATATCAAGATGTTGATTAGGCAGCAGGATTATTGCACAGGTGTGCCTTAGGCTGGCCAGTTTGGTTCCTTATGGCACAGGTGTGCCTTAAGTTGGCCAGTATGATTATTGCACAGGTGTGCTGTCAGGCTGCCTCTAGGGGGAGCTGGAGTCCTGCAGGGAAATACACTACACTGAGCTGAATAAGCCAGGAGGGAAACTCCCAGTGTGCTGAGCATCAGTCGGAAAGCAGAAGCGGGGGATGGTCGGGCAGGCCGGGTCATGCACAGTACGGGGAGAAGGAAGACTGGAGGAACGAGCAGAGACGAGGTCAAGGACAGGCCGAGGTCAGTACCAAAGGGAGCAACCAAGTGGGGAGTTAGGAGAGGTGGGAACAACCGGGGCTATTGTGGGAAGGAAGGAGGTGGGACAGAGGAATGGCAGAATGACTAGGGGTCGGAACACAGACAGAGACTGAGGGCACAAAGAGGGAACGGATCAGGATCACACTTACAGGGACCAGGAATCACAGGCAAAGCAGCGCTAAGCTTATAGCCGGCACTGGTTCACCGGAGAGGATGGTATTTAAAGCATCCAAGCTCCGGAATTAAGGCCCGGGAGAAGGCTCTTCCCCCTAGCCATGTGGACGGAGAGGCGGAACTGTAACATGTGCCTTAGGCTGGCCAGTATGATTATTGCACAGGTGTGCCTTAGGCTGGCCAGTATGATTATTACACAGGTGTGCCTTAGGCTGGCCAGTATGATTATTACACAGGTGTGCCTTAGGCTGGCCAGTATGACTATTACACAGGTGTGCCTTAGGCTGGCCAGTATGATTATTACACAGGTGTGCCTTAGGCTGGCCAGTATGATTATTACACAGGTGTGCCTTAGGTTGTCCAGTATGATTATTGCACAGGTGTGTCTTAGGCTGGCCAGTATGATTATTACACAGGTGTTCCTTAAGTTGGCCAGTATGATAATAGCACAGATGTGCCTTAGGGTGGCCACAATAAAAGGCCACTCTTAAATGTGCAGTTTTATCACACAGTATGATGCCACATGTCACACGTTTTGAGGGAGTGTGCAGTTTTCATGCTGACTGCGGAATGTCCACCAAAGCTGTTGCCCATGAATTGAATGTTAATTTCTCTACCATAAGCCATCTCCAAAGGTGTTTCAGAGAATTTGGCTGAACATACAATCGGCATCACAACTGCCAGTACTGTAAAGCTGCACATTATTGTGGCCTGCCTAAGGCACACCTGTGCAATAATCATGCTGTCTAATCAACATCTTAACCTGCCACACCTGTGAGGTGGATGGATTATCTCAGCAAAAGAAAAATGATCACTAACACAGATTTAGTCAAATTTAGACAAATTATGTACATATTAAAAGTTTTAGATCTTAGAATTCAGCTCATGAAATATGGAAGCAAAACCAAATGTGTTTTATATTTTAGTTCAGTGTGTGTGTGTATATACACTGACAAGCAAAAGGGTAACAATAGCTTGAACGTTTTGACTTTCAGGCTCCACATCGCACCAGCCACTGCAGCTTTGAGCCTGAGAGCGTTTGATGACCTTCATTTTATAGACAATCATCCTGGCTATCTCATATATACATTTGACTTGCAACTAGTGAGCTGTCTTAAAAACCTTTGCAACCTTATTGTTGCAAAACATACTGATGGCATTGGTTATAGAAGAATTTCTAAACTAATGAGCTGTTGGGGCCATAATCCGGAAGTGGAAAGAACATAATTTCACCATAAACCGGCCACAACCAGGTGCTCCCCACAAGATTACATGCAGAGGAGTGAAAAGAATTATCAGAAGAGTTGTCCAAGAACACCTGTGGAGAGCCACAGAAAGACCTGGAATCAGGTACAATTGTTTCATTGAAAACAGTAAGTATGCACTCCCCCTGCATGGCCTGTATGCACGCTCCTGTGTGCACGCTCCTGTATGTACGCTCCTGTATGCACGCTCCTGTGTGTACGCTCCTGTGTGCACGCTCCTGTATGTACGCTCCTGTATGCACGCTCACCGCACAGGACTCCATTGCTAAACAAAAAGCAGGTTCAAGAGCGTTTAAAGTTTGCTCAACCATATTTAGAGAAGACTGTGAAATACAGGGAGAATATAGTCTGGTCAGATCAGACCAAAAGTGAACTCTTTGGAGGCCATAATACACACCATGCTTAGAGGCCAAAAGGCAAATGACCCAAAAAAAACACCAATGAAGGTGAAGCGTGGAGATGGGAACATCATGGTGTTTTTAAACATACGGCACTGGCAAGCTTTATATAAGTTAAGAAAGGAAGAATGGACAAATGTACCGAGACAGTCATGATAAACATCTGCTGCCATCTTCCAGGATGATGAAGAGGAAACAAGGGAGGACATTTCAGCAAAACAATGATCCCAAACACACAGCCAAGGAAATTCTCCATTGGTTTCAGAGAAAGAAAATCTCCTACAATGGCCGAGCCGATCACCGTAGCGCAATCCAATAGAAAATGTCTGGAAGGAAGCTCAGAGGTCATAGAAAGAGCCGGGACCTGCAGGATGTGAGGAGTGTGTGTGGAAAAATGGGCCAAAATCCACCTGAGCAATGCAGGTGACTAGTGTCTCCATACAGGAGGCGTCTGGAAGCTTCAACACCAGCAAAAGAGAATGTATCAAGTATTAAATACATTTTGGTATTGTGTTCAATACTTTTTCCCAGTGTCATTTCTCATTTTTACACATAATTTATGAACATCTATGGTTTTATTTATTTATTTTTTTTGCCTGTGTGGATCGGATGGGTCGATATCGACACCTCTTGAGAAAATCAAGTCAATAGCAGCTTTAAAAATATATTTATTTTGAAAATTGGTAACATAATCAATAATTATCTTACCTGCTGTGTAAATGTGTAAATGTGTGTGTATATATATATATATCTATCTATCTATATATATATATATATATATATGCGTGTGTGTGTATATATATATATACAGTTAGGTCCAGAAATCTTTGGCCAGTGACACAATTTTGGCGAGTTGGGCTCTGCATGCCACCACATTGGATTTGAAATGAAACCTCTACAACAGAATTCAAGTGCAGATTGTAACGTTTAATTTGAAGGTTTGAACAAAAATATCTGATAGAAATTGTAGGAATTGTCACATTTCTTTACAAACACTCCACATTTTAGGAGGTCAAAAGTAATTGGACAAATAAATCAAACCCAAAAAAAACATTTTTATTTTCAATATTTTGTTGCGAATCCTTTGGAGGCAATCACTGCCTTAAGTCTGGAACCCATGGACATCACCAAACGCTGGGTTTCCTCCTTCTTAATGCTTTGCCAGGCCTTTACAGCCGCAGCCTTCAGGTCTTGCTTGTTTGTGGGTCTTTCCGTCTTAAGTCTGGATTTGAGCAAGTGAAATGCATGCTCAATTGGGTTAAGATCTGGTGATTGACTTGGCCATTGCAGATTGTTCCACTTTTTTGCACTCATGAACTCCTGGGTAGCTTTGGCTGTGTGCTTGGGGTCATTGTCCATCTGTA